>NC_056468.1:13902170-14009670 GCF_008729295.1 Plectropomus leopardus
AGAGCTGTTAAAGGTGTCAGGCCTGTTCACAGGCACTGTGTGTCTCACCAGCCAAGATGGCTTCCACATTTTTTCTATCATGATTAATTATGGTTTCTGATGGTAGTACAGTGAGAAAGTGTAAATTATTCCCACATTTTCTTGTGCCCTCCGTTCAGTCACTGTTGTGTAGGAAGATGCTATTGACGCCATCCATGGATGGCGACCAAAAGGCATCTACATGGGGTGGCAAACTCTAGTGCCTATTAAGGGGTGGAATTGGTGGTGGGGGGTGCTTGGCGTGTGGGCTGAACCTAGTCAAGACTGCCAGTTGACAGGGCCAGATTTTCCAGTATGGAAGAGTCTTGTTTCAGTGGGCGAAGCTGGGTGTTGGGAGACTGGGAGAGAGGACTGCCCAGGGCTTGGAAGCTTGAAACAGAATATTTCAAACAGACAAGCACCGTCTGTGTTCCAGTGTCACCAGCCCACCCGTCTGACAATCAGGGCCATGTCATCACACGGGCTCTGAGTAATTCAGGGAGCACTCTTATCACCTTAGAAGATGTGGCAATCTCAGACGTCAGAGCAGTCTGAGGTCCAAGCAGCAGAAATAGCACTAAACAACAGACAGCACAAGGTATGGCAGACAAAAAAAGAACAGTAAAGCTGTTCACCTACAGGCAAAACATTAAGAGCATGAATAGCAAAGCTTGGTGAAATGCAACCACAATACTGAGCTTTGATTTGAATCCTTAACAAAATCCACAATATGTCCTCAAAAACACACACTGCGCATGCAGCTCTGAAAATCCTTAGTTTTGGAGAACTGGTTGAAATAAAATAATTCGTTTGACAGATCATTTTGTGTACGTTGATATATTTAGCGCTGTCAGAGGGGACATCACAGAGAATGGCACTTATATCACAATGCAAAAACTGTTATCAGAGGAGGTACAGGTTTATGGTTCAAGGGCTCGTCCATTCATAGAGAACAAGCTCAGCCTCTCTGCCTGACACACTGATAAAGACAGCACAAATAAAACAGCTCCACAGCTCCATCTTTGCCTCTCCCCAAGGGAATAATATATCACCCATCTGAATGTGGCACATATTGAATCATTTCCAGCGTTGATGATTCATTTGAATAAATCAGCCTTTTTTATTTTGCCAACTTGAACTGATACTGAAATAAGGAAAACTGAAGTCACATTGTTAGACATGAAGAAGGACAGGTGTTGGAGTGCTCTATAGGACTGGTAATCCTAATCCCCTTTCAAGCAACAATTAATGACTACAGCAATAATCTTCGCATATATATGTTGTTGCAATTCCTTTTTGACTGTCAACCATAACCTGCCTAACTCACACAGACCAAATCCAGGGGGATATGTCGCTGCAGGCAGATAGGATCTTATCCTGGATTTGCATAGATAAATGTGCAGCAATAACTCAAGAAGCACATGGGACAAACGTAGTTTTGACCTGAGATATATTCTCAATCTGACCGTATGCCATTGACAAAACCTGCGCTCAGGAGCTTAGTTCTCATACGCGATTGATCAGTGGAATGGGGTCCACTTGTTATCTGCATCAACTCTTAAGAAATCACATATATTTTAGGGAAAGAAAATTAAATATGGAAGCTTCCTTTAACAAAAACTTTCAGTGTTTTCCCCAAAAAAAGCTACGGATGCACAGGATCAGCCTATCGGCAAAATTGAAATATCAGCAGCTTGTGCAATGAAAGGGTTATATCCGCATTCAAGCTAAGAGACATACTCTAACATACACAGACACAAATCCTGTTGAGCTGAGCCGAGCAGAGATACCCTACCAGCCCTCCAAGGCACAATTAGGATTTCACGGGGGGAAGAAATCTACATTCCTGCACACATGAAAAAAGTCCTTTCTCCCTCCCCACAACAATATCAACTTTTTACTCAAGGAAAAACCTGAAGCACCACTCGATAGGATTTGGACAAAGAAATAAAAAACAAAGCCAGAAAAAAATCTAAATTTAAGCTGCAGTTGTTAAAGAAAAAATATTATGGTTGAGGAAAATCCAGTCCTAAGCCTCCCAGTTCCAATCAATTTCTCCTATTCTCTGTGATATGAAAAGAAGCAACCACTCATAGTTTGTTTGAAGTGCTCGTCTGTGTGGAGCTGTGCTGCGTTCAACTACATTTTGTATGGACAGCCTCAGTGTATGATTTTAACACCTGTCAGACATTCAATCCAAGTACAAGAGGTCAAGTACCTGTCAGTTTGAATAAGAGGGCGGATGGAGGAAAACGCTAAATTTCATCCCGTGAGGTATCCTAATAGGTGGACACGTACAGAAACACATCATAGTTAATTCATTATGGCACAGAAGCACATATATGACAGGGACATTTGTTCTCTGCAGGAATAAGTCATCACTGCGTGCTGTCACACTCCTATTTGCAGGTTGGTAAATTGTTTTGTTTGCAGCATTTCCTTAAAACTATATTTGTATGTTGTGCCAAGTTGGTAAATAACCTTCTCTTCTTCCTCTAAGGTTTGGTACTTCAGCGATTACAAACTGTGGCAGACACAGTGACGCACAAGCTGGGGACTTAAGGACTATTTCTTCTGTGTATAGATAAAACACTTTAAATAATTCATAATTTTCAATATCATATTGCATTATGTTATATTTTGTCATTTTGTTGAATTACATCATGGTGAAAAAACAAACTTTATTTATACAGATGATAATAACTTTATAATCTTTTGACATCGACATATTCAAAATACAATAAATGAAAAATCAGAAAAACATTCATTGATGTGTCACAACAAGAAATTGGAGCTGGAACGATTAGTTTCATGATTATTTGATTGACAGAAAAATAATTTCGAGCAAAAGTACAAACAATCTAATGTTTAAGCGTCTAAATTGTGAGGATTTGCGTCATTTCTTTATTTTATGCTTTTTAGGGGTGGGAGGAAAAACTGATACAGCACACATACTTTGCGTGGCAATATTTTATCAATGTAGGTAAAATAGCAGTGCATAAAACTCCAAAAGTATATTTGATAGCATCAAAAAAAGTGCACAGTAGAGGCAAAAATCAGAAAAGACAAATACCGCCGGTGTTCTTTACGCTGAAGACGTCTTGTTAGCTGAATGTTTTCCTTACAGTACACAACTTGCCGTTAAAAACGTTGATAGATCAGGATTTATTATAATATTAGTCATTGCAATACTCAGCACAGCGCAAAACCTTTAAAATCACAATAACATTGTATTGTGATAACGTCATATTTTGAGTTCTTTCGTGATTCTCATCCTTAATGATCTGAATATTTTACACCAAAATATGTGATGTAAATATGGTACGGTGTGTTTTGGTTCAAATTTCTTCTGATATTTGAAAGATAAAACAATCAACTGAATAACCAATAAATTAACAAGCAGGTTAAGCAATTCACAAGATTAAGCAAGATACACAATATTAAATATGAGCGTTCATAGTAGTAATAGAATTGAAATGTCTTGCTCTATATTGTTATTTTCGATCTTCTTCTGGTACAGCAGCTTATCTGGATGTATCTCAAGGAGAGAGACCCTGCAGCTGTTTAAAGCCACTAAGTGTGGCCGTAGTAGATTAATATTTCAGCAGCAATCAAGCCAAAAAGTGTGAAAAAGTGAGAAAATCTGCTCTGAACAGAAGACAAACGTGAACATTTGTCTTTTCAGAATGGTATGATTGCCGATATAACACTCCTTCATTTAACATTAAAATATATTTATCCTCGAGATAAAACAAATGAAAACTAATTTACAGCAACTTTTAAGATAATTTAAAAAATGTCTAAATAAATCAGGCAACTCTGAAAACTTAGGCAGATAACACAAATTATGCTTGTAGCACGGCCACATTTACTTTGACCCCATCATGTCTGATTTAACTTTGACAGACATTAAGCTAAATACCATGAAGACAATAAATGGACTAAGGCTTCAGCTACAATGAATGTCTCCATGTTGAAACTTACAGTTCTACTGATGCGATCTGGCAAAACGAATGCCCCGAAGCAGATCCATAGAGCATTATGCCAAATGAGGACATTAGCAGTACTTGAGTTTGAACAAGACCTTTTAGCTGCCCGGCCTGTGAAGTGGTGTTTTAAGGGAAAACACATTGTATCCGTCACTAGTGATTCTCAGATTTGTGTCGCGTCTGAAGAAAAGGTTAAGCACATCATCTATCTGAAAATGCCCAGATCTGCAGTCAGGCATAAAGTTGGCACCCAGATAAATCATGCCATCACTGTGCTTCAGTTTTCTCATTATCCATACCTCTCATGACATTCACAGAAAGAAACAAAGCATCCTGCCAACACCTACTCTGTGAGAGAGCTCTTTCAGTTCAGCTCAAAAGCTGAGAGCTCCAAACCTCCACACCACAGTGTGGGCAGTTCTGGCAGAGCCATGTGCCTAAGAACACTGACTGAGTGCAACAGTTGGACTAATAACAGAACAAAAAAATTAAAATGGACGCACAGCGGGGACAGCCACAGCTACACAGCTGAGAAGCAGGTTGACTTCTGCCCACCTCGCTCTTATTCAGGAGCGTAAGATGTCCACAATGCCTCTCAGGTCTTAGTGCCATGAGGGGCGGTGAGCTCGCAGCTTCAGCCACTTCAGGGTAAAGCAAATCACTTTAATATGTTAAGAAGATTAAGCTGGATAAATGTCTAGATACATTTTTTGAAAAGCCACGTAAATCTGTAGTGTTTTTATTTGGGGAGGGGCGGTATGTGAGTCAGTTGAGACGATCAACACAAGCCCACCAAAATGCAATGCGATTGGCTAGGGGAAATTGGGCTTATTTGAGATTTTGCATTTTAAGCTTCTTGAATCTAAGACCATCCCACCTCTTTCTTATTATTTTTAACACCAACCTTTGGGACAACAAAACTATAGAAAAAAAAAACACTGGTCACAGTTTCATGTGCCACTGCTCTCTCGGCTTAGACTCAAGACTCAAACACAAAGGGGAGATCGAGGTTAAAGTTGAAGGTTTCTAAAGTGAAGTACTCAAAGGGCTTTGAGGATCTCTTTGTGCAATTTTCAGGTAAATCACTCAAGCCAAATTAATTAATTGAAGCAAGTATATACTAAATACAAAATGGATGGCTGACTTTTTTTTTCTATCTTGAGAATTAGCAATCTGAGGGTGTCCGCCTGTCAGCTCGCTGTGCTAGAAATTGAGTGTGAAAGCGAAAGGGAGAAATGGAACAAATAATGTAAAGGGATTAACAAATCATTTGCATAACATTTTCTCTGATTTTCTCTGCTTCCAAACTACAGGATCAGGAGAATGACAAGGAAGGCAGTTTTATCATCCCCTGTTCTCAGGTCAATCAACGCACCATTGGACCTGATTGCTGCTAACATTAGCGACAGCCTTTTAATGTCAAAAGCAGAATGAATCGCTGGTAAAATATCTTTAAAAAAAAAACAGTCAAAAAATAAACCCACAAGGTAACTAAACAAGTTGGAAGAAACAGAAATCATCTGATGAAAAGCATTCGCCAAAGGAAAACTTGAATAGAGTGCATCTTTGAAAAGATACTTTACTTTCACTGTGCCAAACGTGTATTAACCTGTTTTTTTTCCTAACACTCTGTCTCTCCATCCAGAGTTAAGACAATAAGACCACTGGGGAGATGAAGGGGATGGCATTATGGAGAGTTAAGCATTATGAGCAGCCCTGAAGCTGTTCCTAAAGAAGGTGAATCAGAGGATTGGGACACAACTGTAACTAAACCCTGCGCCGGACCACAAATGAGAAGCACAAAACATTTCGGGCAAAGTGCCACTAAGCCAAGCATCTGGGTCTTAAGTAAACTTCAAATCACCACTTTTAACTTTGTGATTACTTAGTTCTCAGAGAAAAAAAAGGCTGTCAAAGAAAAAAAGTAAATTACCTCAGTTTAAAACATAAGCACTGCAGTAATCCTGTCTGCAAAGTCCTGACGAGTAACTCTATTATAACTCTTTTTATTAAATATAAATTACAGAATCTTGTTTGTTTTCATTTATTTTATATAACCAATATTTAACCAGCAGGGTTGCCATGCATTTTCATGGGCAAAATTTCAAAATTTATCCTCAACTTTTTAAGGACCCACAATAACATGTCCATGACCACTCACAATGTATAACAGGAGCAATGTTCCTTTTTATAAACGCAGTACTGTAGTAGTGGGGTATAACACTTTCTCTTATATAAATATATCAGATTCAATATCTATTGAAACATAATTTGAGCTAGCTGATATGCATGACAAGAGAGACAGATGCAGGCAAAAGAATGATGAAACATACTTGATGGTCAACAAAACGTCACAAATCGGCACACATTAGAGCTGCAGACAATAAATTTGCTGTTTTGTGACATTGTGCGGAAGATTATCAACAGAAGATTATGGTAACATTTAATATAATCACACAACAAAATGCCATGACTTTGCCAAAGACTTTCAAAGATTTTACAAATTCCATGACTTTCACAGAGCTGGAAAATGAGACAGTGAAATTTCATGCCTTTTCCAGGTTTAAGAACCCGGGACCAGGTAAACGCCTTTGAGATCAACAATCTCCTTTATAAGGAAGACCTGGCCAAGACTTCAGCCTAAAAAAAGTAACAAACAACATTAACATGGAAGATATGAATTAACATGCCAAAATATTTTTTTAAAAAAAATCTAAGCACAATGACAAGTACCAACTGATTCATCCTCCCTTGTACTTATGAGAGATTTAAAATCAGCCAGAGAGAGCAATTATCAGTTCTCTTTTTGAAGGCTATTCCATCTGAGGGAAGGAGAGCACATAAAAGCTTTCTTTCCCAGCTCTGTGCAATAGGAATAGACAACAGGACTAAATCTTGAGATCTCAGACTAAAACAGCAAAAATTCTGTTCAATCCAAAAAATAAAGTTTCCATTTCAATTCTTATCCTAAACTTCCTCACAAAGAAAGGATCTAGAGATGGGAGGCATGGCGATTGTTTGAGATCATGCAAGACAAGAGGTAAGCAGACAATCTGAAAAAGCACAGGGCAGCTCAAGCTTTTTAAAAGGTGATTTGTTTTAGATCACGAGGCTGCAGAAGTCACCCTACTGGACAGATCACATTAATAAAGTTTCTCACTGTGCCAAAGTGCGACCCAGTCTTCTCCAGATCTTACAATGATTCTCTGGTAAATGTTAGGTTTCTGTGGCTCATATAAATAGAAATTTAATCTTGTATGTTTGTCTAAGTATCCACAGCAGCAGATGCACTTCCCATGCAGATTATGAATCTCTGTTTGAACAGATCAGGCCTTCAATGTATATGAACTGACAAGATAGAATTTCTGTGTGAAGACTGAATAATAATCAGGAGGCACAGGTTCAGGTGGTATTAAAGATCTGCTGCTTTTCTAAGTCTTTGCTATTGCCTCTGTGCTGCGACAAATTTGGATCTAATTAATGAATTTTCACAATAATCATGTGTGGCCTTGGGCTGGAAATTTGCACTCTATTCCAACATGTGGAAATTGACTTTTGCACATTTTCACCCAACATTTTTCTGACTTTTTTTTAGCTTGCTGAGTGAGTGAAGTTGACCTCTCTACCAATACTATAAAGGTATCGAAGCAAATAACCCCATCTTAAACATATCACGGTCTTTTGAATCGGCTTTACATGTTGAACCACCTCCTTTCCTCTGAGCTTTTGTCAAACGGTGGAAATCTATCATTTTCTCCAATACCGCAGCTTGCATAGAAACCTGACCATTGTCATCTGTAAGAGCATCCCAGAGCTTCCTTAATCTGTTCTTATCCTCCCATTGATAATACAATACATTTTCATGGTAATTGAAATCATATTTTACTCACAGCCACGGAGTAAAAAGTATTGCTGCCTACGCTCTTCAACCAAATGTAAGGTGAAGGAATACCGTGCTACCGCAACAACAGGGTAAAAAAGGGTCGCTTTGACAAAATAAAAATATACTGTCAGTCTGTAAGTGAATGCATCGGTGAGTGGAAGGAAGAAGGAGACAGGAAAAGGAGGTGAGAGAAATAGGAAAATATTGGTCAGAAGGTATAGATGTGTCAGGCGCAATATGCATGAGAGACATTTGCACATGGCCCTTTGAGTAGCTTGCACCTGTAGTGGTCCGCATGCAACAGCCATGCTTCATAAGGTGCAAATTATTATTCTTCTGTGTGGAAAGGTGGCTTAGGAGGTTTATTGCTTCTGTTCATTTCACTGAATATGCATAATCAATCCAGCGCTCCTGGTAGAAGAAGGCTGTAATTCTTTCCTCTCTTAAGGAAGCTTGCATGAATCATATATATGTTGTGTAGTAATGGGCAATGACTGAATGGAGCGGGACGCGGGTCAGCTTAACAGGGTGTTATAATGACAAAGGGGAACATTAGCTAAGGAAATAAACTCCCTGAATCTCGGCCAAACACGCTTATTTAATCCAGCAGAGCCAAAAAACACCCACCTGATGACACAGAATATGCAATTAGATGGATATTACAGAACATGCTTCACTTGTTGACCCTCACTGTCATGTAACGGCTCAAGGAAGTGCCTCGCCTGTTTATCTAAATATACATCCCTGACTCTTTGCTGAAGCAAGACCATCGCCTACTGAAAATAAAATCCCTATCTCTGCGCTCTCACATCCCCAACATGAAGACCTATCAGGAATCCTGCATGGGTGGACATGTAGGCTTTCCTAGGAATGACAGGGTCTGCTAAAGAGGAACCCCACCCTCGCTTTCTCCGGCATGCCAACACAGAGGAGAGTGGGCAGCGCTGAGACGGCAGCCTGCCGTGGGCACTGCCAGGCTTAAAGCTGCCCTGTCGTCATCAGAGGCTTGCAGAAAAGAACGCTGAGATTCACCAAAAAAAAAAAAAAAAAAAAAAAAGAGGAGGGGGATCGTTGCATTTAAATCCTCTCTCAACGCCCCCACATGTTTTAGCAAAGCATAAAAATCATTCACAGAGAGAGAGAAAGCGAAAAAGAAAAAGATAGAGGGAAATAGAGAGGAAACAGCTATTAGCAGCAGTAAGCAAGCTCAAGAGATCATAGTGAGGCAGCTCTAATCGCAGTAATGGTTTAAACCCTCATTCCATCCACCAGATGCAAGAAATGTCTACCCAAAAACAAGGCTTTGAAATCCCCCATGTCTAAGAATGTGCCCTGTGGCTATGGTCCTTACTAAAAAAAAAAGGAAAACAACAACTCCAAAACTGTCTCCACTTTTGGAGGAACTACGAGGTAAAGATAGCTCCAGTGGCCTGTGTTGTTTACATCGACTACTTCGAGGAGCGATGAGCGCGCCTGCATCAAAATAAAGACCCTTTTTTTCAAATAATATGTAGCAATCATTAATGTCAGTGATCTGATCTGAGAGATAAAACATACGAATGCTCCCGTGGATGCAAATAAGACCCAGCTCTCTGCCTTCTAAAATAAAAAGCTGAATTATGCAGTTTATAAAAAAAAAAGGCTAGAGACAAACACTTTTCATTGAGGTGGCTTACTTTTGCTAAATGCTGCACTAATGTCCAGGGAAATGTATCCAGCAGAAATGCAGGCATTGATGAACAGTGACAAAATTCAAAATAAAATAATTGAAAAAAAACAAACAAAACAATTAAAAACATTCTAACTAAAATGACTGTAATCGGGATGTTTACAAAGTACATTGAAAATCTCAGTTAAAAGCCCAAATCAACACAAAGTTTCTGTTTAAGAACAATGAATCTCACGTTCTTTAGTTTTGCCAGAAGCACACCTGGATGAGCTGCCATGTAGCCAAACACATAAGGACCTTTTTAATCCTCTCTCCAGTAGTTCAAAGTTCTTTGGTTATTTTTACACTCTTTTTTAATTTCCACTAGTCTTCTATTCTTTTCTGCAGGCAAAGCTTTATCTGAGAGGTTTTCTGTCCTGTAGCCAAGTTTGTTGGGTTTCCAAAGAACCTCTACCAACATGAGAAACTCAAGTAAGTCTTCCTTTCAGTGCAAAAGAATAAAAAAAAGGGAAATAAAAATCCTAAAAGCATTTTGGCACTTAGAGTAGATATTAGTGTTGAACTGAGACACACATTCTCCATTTTAGACAGGACAAGGAGTTAATAAATCCTTTTGGCATTTAGAAGCCACTTAAGAAGTCCATAATTAATCTGCATCTTTATTAAACAATTAATAATCAACAATAATGTTACTACAGTCTAAAGTACAAAAAATGATCTTTTGTGCAGGTATCAGGATTTTACCAAAAGTGAAATTTGCAATCAATACTTTTTGTTTTTTATGATTCAACAGTGAGCTGACTTCCTGCCCAGTGAGACCCTATTATAACAACACAAACCGTGTTTTTAACAATTGGTTTCTAACTAAAGATATTTATCTTGTGAATCTAGAAGGAGTTGGTTCCAAATATAATCACAGCTTTGGCTCCTCACTTCTAGAAAGTTAACAGATACTTCTGGTTCCTACTAAGAAAATGCATCAGTGTGTGAGACTGGAGCAAGAAGCGAGGCTTTTCAGCTCAAGTATTGACCCTAATTTCAACAAAGACACTACTCATGAGGTCACTGTGCTTTGTCATTTCAGATATTATTATTCAGAAAAGCTTGAGTTCGCATTTTAACAAATGTTGATCATTTGTTGTTCTGCTTGGGTATATCCCATTTAATTTATGTTATAGAG
Source organism: Plectropomus leopardus (assembly GCF_008729295.1). Lineage (NCBI taxonomy): Eukaryota > Metazoa > Chordata > Actinopteri > Perciformes > Serranidae > Plectropomus > Plectropomus leopardus. The sequence goes on from NC_056468.1 coordinate 13,912,910, forward strand.
AATTTACTAGTGTTTAACAAGTAACTCAGATCTAATCAGATGTAGTAGATGTTCCACTTAATGCACTTGTTTTAAATATAAGTGCAAAACTTTTCTTAGTCTTTGTTGTACAATCGTGGTCAAGTATTTCAAAACCTTTAACAGGAAATTCAGATGACAGTCTAATTTTCTACTGTTGTCTTTTGTAGTCCAGAGGTTAATTTATTAATAAAACTAAGTGAAGGAAAGCCCATGTCTTTTTAAACTTACATGGCCTCTCTCTCCTTTATCAGCTACAAACATAGATGTATTCAAACACATGCACAGGAGTGCCCATAATAACCACCCATAGTATAGTAAAAACAACTAGTTTACATATCTATAACAGCAGTAATACTATTATAACTGATTATCTTTTGCTTGTTTGTTTGTTTTGTCTATATTCCCACCTTCAGCAGCCCCCGCACATATACATTGTCTGTCACTACCTTGATTTATTTTTTGTAATGCACTTTGCACTCATTAAAAAAATACATAAATAAACTTACATGGCGACCTTTAGCAATCCGTACTTCAAACATATTACAATAATTTCTAAATATGTTTCCCCAAAATAGTATGGTCAGGTTTGCTTAATTTCCATTTCTTATTACCAATTTGCACTTAATCTATTCATGCGACTAACTGTGACCAAGTCCTGTTGTTACAGTTTAGTCCTATTAGCCAATTAATGTCCCACTTGTATAAAACTGTAGATGCTTTTGGCTTCTGAGTATAATTAGGATTTCTAAAAATGCTTCACCGACACACATGCCAGATTTCACTAACACACAAGTTCAAGCGTTGAATTGCTGATCTGAAGTTTGAACACAGAAATCTGCAGTTTTTGTGGCCCTTTTGCTTTTGTTTTTGGTTATAAGCACCTATTTAGAGGCGGGTTTATGGGACTACTGCCCATTGCGCTCCATTACAATTACTCAGCAGGCATGCATCCCGTCCCAGTAATGAAGTGGGTGTTACAGTGGGTGGATTTGAAACTGAGCGGCCACTTTTCTGTATTCTTGCTACTGGGTAGAAGGGCTGAGTGGCAGAGAATAGCAGCAGCGCTGGCAGCGTGGCATGGTGACAGAAAGCGTGGTGGACCAGCAGACCAACCACAGAACCACAGGCAACAATCTGATCCTTCAGTAGTGCGTGCTTACTTAAGTGTCAGGAGAAATGGAGAATTACATTTCAAAGCCCAGTGAATAAAGTTTGTATTGATTTAATCTAACATGTAATCTGTTTTGCTGTCTGACACTGATTCTGGCAATAAAAGAGAATCATGTAAGACAGCATTATAGATAATACGACCATAGATCAAATGGAGTTTGGGCAAGAGAAGGGCAATAGATCATGTTCAAGCTAGACTGCTTAGCTCTGGAATTCATAAACTACCTCCTAAATCGAGGTGGCTTTCAATTTAAGTTTTCAATTTACAGATATAGGATATGGTATACGCTTGATGCAGTTTCATTGTCAGCTTCAGCAGGGGTTCTGTGGACTGGGAACTGTGTCTCTCTCAATTTGTCGCTCAACAATAAATGAACATGATTCACTGAAAATCACGTATAAATACATGAATACTACATATTTTAATGAATCTGTGATCATTTCATGTCTGGCATGACAAGAGTAAGTATTTTTAGAAGAATGTACTACATGTCATATAAGCCTCACTTCATGTGCTGTCGACCCATTTTCTAAACATGTTTTTTTTTCAGTGTATGTGGTATGAAAGTTATTTAAGGGCTGTAATGTTGATGTCATTCTCCTCACAAAAGCTTTTTCTTTGTTTTATCATTAGCAAATAATCCGACATTGCAATTTATGGCTTATAAATTGTATTTAGCACAAGCAAAATATGAATGTCCAATCTAAAGAAATATTGTGACAAAGCACAAACTTCAAACTGTAATTTTACTGCTTTTACCTTCGAAAGCAACCTAATCTTATATATAAATGGATTTTAGTCTTAGGGCCATCGTTTGAGTTTTTACAAAAATATATATAGGATATATTTTTTTAATTAAACACGAGTTACCACTAAAGTCTCCTGTTTACATACTGGTACTCTATAGCACGCACATTTTTGTGAGTTCTCAGCTGTAATTCTTTTAAATAACTGTAATGACACCTAACTGAGGACGGACATTTATTGTCTGTAGCTTCACTAGTATGAAACAGCGATTTGAGCATTTTTCAGACGAAATCTGTTACTGGATTTAAAACATCAATGACAATGTTATCAACTTTATCAATTATGTTATCAGACATTCTGAATAGTATAAACTGTAGATAGGACGTTACTTTGGTTTAACATAATTGTTCTCTGCAGGGCTTACTTAGCATGATGTGCTAGCACCACCCTCTGGTAACAAAGAGTACTACAGCGTATCAGTAATCTGTGCAGGTGATAGATATTAGAAGCTGGCACACAAGCTCAAAACCGGATAATGAGCAGACATTAAAAATATGATTTTTTTATGCTTATACTTAATGAAAACGCTGTGAACCTTTTGTTTCTTGTTACAATAACTTAAAGCCTTCTCTGTTAAAGTAGACATGCATTGTGTTTGATCTATTACTGCACCCTAGTGTTCAAAATAAGCATGTGCGTGTTTGCCAAATAATACAGACTACACAGAGACTTTCACAATTAGTATAATGTCAAAAAAAATCCCAAAAACCCACAAAAGACATCCAGACATTTTGTCTAAGATATTATTTGTTTGATAAGAGAGAGGGAGATGATATACAGACACAAAGCTTGTCGGATGAAAAACTGACATCTACAGTATGTTGTTTTGGTATCAAAGAATATATAAAATATTGTTGTTCTGTCAACTATTTCATAAAAGGGTGGGAAATGTTCTCTCATTTAATACCTCACAATAGTGGAAATATAATCACTATGCACATAAATACCAGCGAACTAAAACTATTTGATCACTCTGACAACCCCCAGACAACAAACAGCATAAACACACACACAGACACACACAGACACACACACATATACATACATACACACATCTCTTACCTTGTTTGCTCCGGAAAAGTAAATCCGTGGTGCTTCCCAAAGTGTGCTGATCTTTTGTCTGAGTTTCTGGTCCTTTGGAATTACGAGGCATTTGTCAATGTCCAGCTGTGGATAGATGACCTCTAGTCCGCCACTTTATTGAAGAGAGATAGAAAAGGAAACTCATATAACAAAATTCTGTATTACATTCTGTACTGATGGCAAAGTAAACAGACTCACACCCTGAGATAAACATAGCCAACATACTTAAACTGGTTCCAGTACTGTCATGAGTAAATAGTGCTCAAGTGCAACATTGAGTGAGCAAATAAAGCTTAATTTCACATCCTTCTGTCTCTGCCGTGTTCATTTTATATATGTTTTTTTTACCTGTCATTGCCATTGATGAGATTTTCACAGAATGATAACCATCTCAGAAAATATCACAGTTTAATCGTACATGTATAACTTATAATGACCCTTAAAGGTATGCAGTATTGTCGATTACTGGTTGTAAAGACGTTTGCCAACAAAAGACAGGGTAAAAGCCAACCCCAAATTTACTCTGGTTTTGGTGTTTTTGCCTTGCTATACTTGCTTTTTTTTTACAGCACTCTGTCTCTTGGATACCTTCTGATTATAGTCTGGCCCCTGAACTGATCACCTGAATCACCTTAACATCCCAAGCACAGAACAAAAGACAAAAGTACGAAATACAGGAGGAGGGCAGAGTCTCTGCAGAACAATACGAAACCACACATTTGTAGTGCGTCATAAGTGATGATTGAGAGGGAGTACTTCTCTGTGAGTCTGTACATTGTTTTTAAGGAAAATCCTGTATGGTAGCTATATATTTAAAGAAATTAAAACAGGATGTTTTTTCCCGGCTGAACAATCTACTTATCGTAACTGGACATTTTAATAGAAGTATGTGTAAATGTCTGACAGCCAGTCGAGGATGATGGGATATGTGCACACGCAGGTGAGATTCTCTTTTCTGTTGCATTTTTTTCCAGACACATTACATAAGCAAATGTATACTGCATGATAGCCGTCAATATTTATGGTGTTTGGTTTGTCCTGCTCCTACTTGCATACAGTTTCACAGTTTCTAATCACAGCTCTCTGAGGCATTATGGACTACTTACTGACAGAACGAAGAATCCTGAGAGCTCAGGGTGTCTGGTGTTGCTTCCACATGGTAAAACCCCAAAACACAGGCACAGAACACCAGAAACGTTGCCGGCACAGCCTGCAGAATAGCAGTGTTCAAGTTAGTCAAAAAGCAAATATTTTGACTAGACAAATACATTTTGTTTGTTTTTGTTTAATTTTTTTTAGATTTAAGTAGTAATACTCTTTTGCCGAGCAACGTAATGTGACTAGTGTTTACAGTGGTAGTCGATGGGGTGGGTGTACCAGTAGGGGCCAGTTACTGAGGAGAAGGTGGGTGCACTGTCTTATATACTCCAATGGCTTTGTGGCTAATAGGTGGATATACTGTAAACATCCTGAAAAAGAGGTGGCTATACTGGGTATACTGCGTATACCTGTGTATACTCTCCACTAGCCTGAGGAATCTGACAGAAATGCCATTAATTATGTTTAGACAGTCAATGTCAAAGGAGACCTGTCCGCACTGACAGTTGGTATTTTAGTACTTGTCATTTTGGTTCAGTTCAGTAGCAGTTTACGCTATACATATCATTCATCTGTAAAGCAGTATGACTCTTAAACAGCAGACTGACTGTAACAGAAGGTCTTCTTACCTACAGCTTTAATGTAGGCTGCCAGCTAATAATTATTTTCAACATCGACAACAATTCTAAACCTAATAATACTGAGTGTAATTTCATACAAGCAGTGGTGTAGTGGTATTGATGAGGTGGGTGTAATACTAGGTAGATTGATAAATTATTCTCTCCAATATATTCCAATGTCCTTTTGGCTGACAGTTGGCTAAACTGTCGACGAAGGTATAACCTGTATATCAGTGTACACCCTCCACTACACCTCTGCATATGAGTCAGGGAAGATTTTACCTTATCATCTGTCAAGCAGTATAGCACTTAAAAAGTAAATAAAATTTGCGTTTGCCAGCGGTGAGGAGTAACTGTAACTGAAGCGCTTCATACCATCAACCGTGCAGCTAGTAATTACTTTAAATATTGACAGTCTGATAAATTACTTTGTCTCAGAGCGAAAAGAAGTCTGAACAACAGTTACAGGCCTAATGGTAGTGTGTATAAGTCAAAGAAAAGCAGGGATCATCCAGAACATTTTTTTTTTTTGAAAAACGACTAACAATGTCTCTGTGAATTGTATAAAATAACAATTGATATATGACATTATTAAGCACCTGGCTCTGCCTGCACCTGCTGAACTAATGACACAGCAGCAACACTACACTGCACATGATGAGAACTCTGCTTCACACAACACTGCTCTTTATTCCTCAATGTCACAGTTGAATTGCAATATTTTAATGTGTGTCACGCGCGTTAATTGTGCTTCAACTAAAAAAACAAACATATTAAGCTTCGTGCTGCTAATGCGTGTCTATATTTAACATTAATCTTTGGCTACACCCTGCCATAAAACAGACAGACACGCAGCGACCTGTCGTGTCACTCAGATATTTACTTCCTGATGACTAACTATTGATAAACTGAGAAGGCTCAGACTAACTTTGACTCTTGAAGAGAATTTTATCAGTAAGTTAGCACAATACTCACATTAGCTTAAAGTTAGCCTGCACTTGTTTTAGCTTGTTTATATTTGTGCAGTGTATCGTTTACACGTCGACACAGACAGTGCAGTTAATCAAATGTCCGTTGAAATAGAGCTCAGACATTAAATATCACTGCATACAAACCGCAGTATTCGTAGGGTAGATACATTGATTTGTGTTTAGCATTACCATCTCTCAGAAGTTGTCCAGTAGTGTTTAGCTGCTGATTTCTTCTTCTGGTTCACGCGCAGTTGCTGCTGCCGCCGCCCCCTTTTTGCGCAGTGCACGAGCCTGCTGACCTCTGTCGACCTGTGAGGCTGCAAAAGTGTCACATAACACGACTAAAAATAGGTTTTACAAGAGACTGACGCGACGGGACACGTTGCTGCTTTTTTATTTAGTAAATATTATTTACACATTTTCAAGAACACATGCTACAGAATTTCAGATTTACAGCTCCTAAACAATAAAAACAGCTCTTGAGAACAAAAATACCTGATGACTAAGGAAAATGTCATTCAGGCTTTGAACACTGAGAAAACATTCAAGTTTTTTTCTTTTCATTTCATTTTTTTTTATTTATTTAATTTTAAACCATTTCAGAACAAGGCCTCTTAAACTATGCAATAGTGATTGTGCAGCATATATAATATATTCCTGGTGCTGCTAAAGCTCCCTTTGGTTTGTGCTTCTCTGCAGCGGTGAAATTAGCACCCAAATATATGGAAAAGGGCCCCAGTGACAACTTCTTAGTAATTTATGATCTAATTTTTTTTTTTTCTTTTTTCTTTTTTTTTTTTTACCTGATGTTGTCTACATATCTAATATTGATGTTGCTATTCCATCTAATGCAATTTGAATAGAACCTGGTGCTACAAAGCAGTGCAAGTTTGTAATTTCAAAGTCAGACATTTCAGTATGCATAGTACAAAAACATTATATATGTTAAACTATGCAATAGCTTGTATCAATTGCTATGCCAAGTTTGAATTGCAAGTCATCACACAATTTCTATTTACATTTTCGAGTTATAGTCTAACTTCCAATAGCCACACTGTCTCAGCATTTTGTAATTATGCAAACTCCAAAACTGGAGATCATTAGCATAAAGCGATTTTCAAAGAATGGAACTGAGTTAAATTCCCTGCATTCATTACATGGTTAATGTCACAAATTGATGGTTTGTCATTATGTTAGTCTAGTGTGGCTTTGATGGTCAGAGTTTTTAATTAGTTTTATGTTCACGGCTTCAAAAGGACACAAACCCTCCGCAGTCTTCAAACTGAAGCACACTCATGAATCGATCATACGTCGATTGCTTTAGATCCAAATTATGGATTATGTACATTTACAGGTACACACACACACACACACACACACAACCTAGAGAGCACCATGGTAACTGAACACAGAGCAAACAAACTGGAAATCACAATAACACTACATTACATTCGATACCATACACTATACTGTACATTAAGGCATGAGGTGTTGTTGATGCAAAACATCAGCAGAAGACTCGTTGAGAAATGCAATGCACTGAGGAATGAAATGCATGTCTATGATATTTATCAATCACACAACCAAGGCAAATTCTAACAATATAGACCCTCCTGCTGTGTAACTATTTTAATAAACCGTTTTCTGTGTGAAGACTGGACACTTTATTTATTAGGCAGATGCTCTAATGAAGGAAAACATTCAGAATTAGGATAAAACTTCCTCCAGCTTAACGTCTGACCATGGGTGCCAAAAGATTAGTTCAATTTAGAGACGTGTTTACTCAGCAATAAACAAAAGTTAATGTAATTGAGAACAATTTAAAGCTACTGCTTAGAGCACCAGCACCACTACTCTATATCTACATCTTACACTTTAAATGACAAGGAATAAACATCATCTATTTTGGTGAGCCCTGTTCATGCAGTGTAGTCATTAGGTCAAGAGTTAATACAAGCAAGAAATTGATTTTGTCACTGAACTGATTCAACATCATTTTACGCTATTTGTTGGGCTCTAAGTCTAGTCAAAAACTATATGGAAAAGTCTAACCAATCATATGCAGGATTAAAGCTACCCTTTCTTTAACATAATGCTGCCATCAGAATTGACTTTTTTTTTTGATAGAAATGGCATGTTTTATGAATGTACCATAAGTCTTTATAATGTCCTTTATATAAACATGTGTCTACTTTACTTTACACTGTAATCCTATTTTACTATTAGTCAACTGTTTGTGTGAACTGCCTGTAATTTGCATGTATACTACAGTATATAGTAGATGTAACTGGAGGTCAGCACAATGAATATTCAGTTATTTTCAACAACAGTTTGTAGCTGCACAGTAACTAAATGCAAGTCAAGTCTATATTCATTATATGTATTACTCAGTAATACTGTACGGTTCTGCTCACTGCCTGCAGTGCACAATATTAGGTAACAGCACATTAAAGTGATGCAAGTTACTTGCAGTTCATCTGATATTTTGTACAATTTACAATACTACCCCTCCTCACTGAGCATCGCGCTTACAAACCCAAATAACCCTGCAGCCCATCTTACAATCAAGTATAACGGTAGATGACAATCTTGAACATACACTGTGAGGTGTGCAACACAAATCAAGAAAAAATGACTTAATCCAAACCTCTTCACAACCTTTTTTTAAACATTTTAAATATCAGGGTTCTGTATCCTTGCCAGTTCCTTTTTGTTTTAAAATTTGCCACAGAGTGTCATGACACCATACTGTTTTTAGTGCCGTTCCCCAAGATGCTGCTACTGGAGGTTCTTGTGTGTGTCTCTATGGAGAAGAGTCCAAAAAGTGCTTGAGGTGTGTAGTATGGATGACTTCACCCAGGCATGAGGAAGCCTCCTGCATGTACAGGTCTAACATAGCCAACTGCAGACAGTCAGGGGAGCATCCTCTGATCGACAATGAAAAATCTCTAAAGGCCAAATCACCACCAGTGACAGATACGTCAAACACACCAACACAGAGGGCGGGTGCACATGATGAACATGATGTGGTCGCTTCAGCTCTGGAAATGCTGCGAGTGCCGTCTGGTGCGACACGATTCAGCCAAGCAGGACATGTTGCGGGTTTAACATCCCACAATGCAATTCTAAATCAATACTGCAATCAACCAATCACAGCCCTCTGATATCATCAGTGAGCTAATTTTGGCGATAGTCCAGGATCAATACAAACACATTATCCAGGGTCAGCATGGTGATGATGGTCCCAGATTGACACTAGCTTTGCAAAAAAAATAAAAAATAAAAAAAATAATAGGATATATAAAAAAAAGTAGGGCTTCACAACTGAGGAATGGTATTATCCTTAGTGGGAGTTAGCCTAAATTTTTGATTTTCAGAGGGACATCCAACTTTTAATGGTCATATTTTGTGTGTTTATTTTAAATACCTTCTGAACTCCAAAGCCCACTAGTGGGCTTTAAAAGCATGTTTTCTTTAAAAATCTATTAAATTGAAAGACATTTTACCATGCATTAGACTCGAGAAACTTGGATTTGCCCTGAAAGGTTCCTTTCACTCTTTTGAAAAAAAATGGAGACATCTCCTAAATAATATTGATTCTTTGACCTCCCTGCCTGGTTGTGAGACTAAGCCTCCTTGTTTTTTTCCCATTTTTTCCCCATTTCTTTGCTTCATTTTTTAGTCATTTTTATATAATTATTTATTCATTATTTTATCTTGTGTGTGTAGTGTAGTGTACTGGTAATTTTGATGTCACTGCAACCCATAAGTCTTGTCGTGATTGTTGCCTTTAGTGTGATTTCCATTATTGTCTTTATTTCTGTTACAGAGGCACAAAGGAGATTTGACAGAAGCGCAGGAGCTGATGATGTCAGACGGCTTTGATTTGTTGATTGCAATGTGGGATGTTGATCCAGAAGCGTGTCCTACTTGGCTAAACCACATCGTGCATTTGCTCGGAGATGCATTATGTGTTGCTTTCCAGGATGACAGTGATTGAGCTGATGGAATCACTCAGTATAAAACTGAAGGAAACGTGTGCTGAAAAGCCTCAACAAGCGCCACATAGGAAATAATAGTGGTTTGTTTTTGCTGGCATTTTACAGAAAAATACAGATATTTTCCTTGATTTGGGATCTCTTGTGTCTCAGGACACTGAATGCATTCATGTAAACTAAAGCCCTTTTGTGACAAGAGGCCACAAATCACAAGATCACAACATGAAAATGCTAAATTTGTCCAGACTCACATCACTTTTAGTTGTGCAAGCTGTACAAAAACATTCAAAACTAGAATGACTGTACACAAATTAACAAGAGCAGAACTTGCCGGTGTTTTCGTTTATGCTTACACGATCACAATCAGCCGGGTTTGAGTGATTGACCTCAAAAAGTGATTCCTGGCAGGCCACACTATCGTTACATCCTGTTGACGAGATCATACTGTACACATAGTTTGGTAGATTGTACAAACACTTAAGGGCAAAGTGTTATATCTCTGAGACGGAGAAGTTCTGTGTTTAATTGCTGGTTGTTGCAGCTGATAAGCAGCACTTGGTTATCAGTTCAGGTTAATTGATGATAACTATGATCATAGGTGGAAAGTTCTGTGCCAGCAGAGTCCTTATTTTAAAACTCAGGTGGTGGAACATATAACAATCACTATGAGTTGTTATTTGCGCCAGTTACACTGTGCCATTTGTCAGTGAGGTTCATATCACTGAGGTTTGAGTTTCGTGTACACCAAGCTAAAAATCTAAGGAACAAAACTCATTACTTTCACCGTCAGATTGAGCTGACCTTGCAGACCTGGAGGAGTGCCGTTTGACTGCAGAGACAAACAAACAGGAGGAGAGACTGTGTGCCTGAATAATTGGGGCGTACCTTGCCAGCAGTGGTTCTCTTCTATTGTATCTTTCACCACTCGCATCCACACTGATGTACTTCAGAGTGGACCTGGCCTTACCGCTCCGTCAGATGACAGCGGATGAGCCAGAGGAAGGAGAGTTTGAGTTAGGGGAGGAAGGAAGGTTCCAGAAGAGCCACTTGCGTTTACATTGCCGTCTCTGGTACAGGTAGTCCTCTTTGTCGCGCTCTTTGCGTGCTCTTTGGTAGTGGTCATCCTCTTTCAGGTACCACACAGGTGGCCAGCGGTGTTTCTCAAAGTACTCTTGGTTCTCTGCATTAGAATAAATTATTTAAGGAATTTGAAAAGACATTTCAGGAATTGAAATAGTCAGTTTTCCCACAATGATTTTTAAATTCCAATACTGTCACAACAACAAACTGCAGAAAATATAAGTTGGAAAAAGCAGACTTAAGTGATATTTGCATTTTTTTAAATAATAAATTTGCAAGAAATAGGGAGAGGAAATCTTACTGTGTAAAATTGCTAAAATTATACAAACATAGGATTAAGTTTCAGCAGCAAAAATAACATCATTCAAAGAGGAAGAAGGTACTTAAAAAATAATATAAAAGCCTACTATAATTACTTATTTTTTTAATAATTAAAAAAACAGTTTTTTAATAATAAAAAAAGTTTTTTTCTTTTTTTCTGAGAAAAGAGAGCAACCTAAAAACCAGATGATACAGGCATCTTTGGGGATTACTTATCATTTCAGTACATTGCAGGCAATAACCATTAATCCTAGTGGTCCTTGATTGTATAATAAAATAATAATTTTGCTTCTGAAGTTTAAAAACTAAATGTATCTGTCACAGGCTGAATGGGTCCACTGAGGTTAATTTTAAAGATTTAATTTAATTTTTGAATTTTTTTCAGTTCAGTCTGTTTGTTTGTCAGCAGGATTACGAAAAAAAATACTGTCCTGATTTTCATCACAATCACCATTACATATTATAACAACACTTTTTTCTCAAACTAAGGTGTGGCTATGGAAACATAAATGCACAGATACGATGGAACTCATTATACCCTGACATCATTATACTGACACATGTAAGTGGTTGCACTTGCAGATTTGCATATCATAGAAGATTGGACTATTGGTTTAGGTGGAGGTCTGCGCTCAAATGACCACAAAAGACACACACGTTTGTTGCCATGCTGTATGTCAGGTTAGTATTTAGCATTCTAAAAGAGCGTTAAAGTTCGCCTGTGTGCTACCAAATCACGTGTGTTACCTGTAGACTTGGACTTCATATCTCGGGGAAACTTGCGGCAGACACTGTTGTAGTTGGTGCAGATGTGGTGAAGACACCAGCCAGTGAGCTGTTGGGCGCCGTGGAACTGTCAAAATGCAAATCATATTATATTTTTTGTCTTCCTCAACATACATCAGCTTCAGCTGCAGTAATGAATTATTGTGGTTTACACTGTCTGTTTCAGTGGTTCTTTGTTAGTATTTAGTATTGAATAAATGTAAGTAGTTGCAGATCAGCTGCACTAAGGCACTCCACTTATACTTTAACATTAATACTTAGAATTGCAAGCTAAGGTTAAAAAGTACACATGGAGCCTCAAGATTAGACAGAAAAATGCAGGGAAGAAAAGACCACTTCCATTTCAATTTATATCTTATTTTTGTACTGTAGTGGTGCATTATGCCAAAGAAATCAGAAAGTCATGAAATGAACATGTAGTCCCCGAGCATCTTTGCCTTCTTGGTAATCCAGCCATACACATGACAGTGAGGAACTCCAGCTGAGTGAAAATACAGCTGAATGATGAGATAAACTAAAATGCCGAGGCTGACTCCTTTAGTACACTGTGTCCTAAATGCCCACTGCCCCAAAGATCTGTTGCTATTCATTTTGCCAAAAAGCTGACTAGCACTCTGAAAAACAGAGTTTCTTTGGCTCCACCTACGAGGTGTAAAGATTATTTCAGCCTCCAGAGCAGCTCTCCCAGAGAAATGCCCTCATTAATAAAATTGCAATTTGCCTAAGCATCATATAAGAGCTTTAAGTGCCCTCCCTGTTTACTGATGATTGACAGGTAACACTACCTGGGCCATATCCAAGTACACCAGCACGTCTCCGTCAATGTCAGCCCCCATCATCGCTGCCTCTGTCAGTACTGTTACTGTATAGAGCTCTGAAAGAAACATAAAAGCTACTCACTGTATGCATTGCCACAAATGCCTTTGTGTAATATGTTCCTGTGGTTTACAAGGTAAAAACTAGTATACCAAAAGTAGTACCTGTTAGTGCAACCAGGTGGGGGAGGCAAAGACGATTGGCAAGAACAATAAGCTCCATTGCATCCAGGTCAGGCCGAGAACAAAACCGCCCCGTATAGAGATATTCTAGTACAGCCCTCATACAGCTGCGAGTTGTGTTGGGAAACAGCACCTTAGAAACAGACACATGTGACACAGTCATGACTTAGAGGCCCACAGATTTAACTGTGTTTTGCATTCAAAAGAAAACCATTGAGAAATCTTTTTTTTTTTTTTTTACTGTTGTATTTATGTTAAGTGATTAACCACAAGAGAAAATCTAGTTATTTTATAATTCTAAGTTTAATTTTCAGATCTGCTTTAGCTGCAGGACAGTAGCCACAACAACAACAACAACAACGACAACAAAACATCATGAGGTGTCTTAAAGTTGATTATCGGTCAGAGCATCTAAAAATATTTTTTTGATAGTTTGAAATTACAGTATCTGGATGTCAAACTATTCGCAGAAGAATTTCTTGCTCTTGTTATATTTCAGTGGTATTATTTCCTGTTCAGGCAGAAAAACAAACTGAGCACACACAACTACATTATGTTTGGATCACAGAAGCCGGCATAATTGTATTACAACAGACCTGCAATCCTCTAATTAAATTACACCTTGTGCACAGATCACGTACTTCATTGGTGCTCTACTTGGGTCAGTACAGGTAGGCTAATGATCTTTGCTGCACTCGCGTGCTTTGTGTAATTATAAAGTGATTACATTCAAATGCAAATGCTTTATATATCGACTGTGTTCAGATCACTGGACTCGAATTGGACTTATGCATCTGTAACCTCAGTCCACTCAAACTGGCAGCTGAAGTTTTATTGTTCTGCACAGAGATGGTCAGAATAAAGTCGGCGTTCCACAGTCCTCTGATTTCAAACTTAGGTGTGAAACCCTGACCAGGGAGCAAGTCTTCAATCCACTACCACTAGAAATTATGAGATACATGTAAAATTACCCAGTACCAGCCTTGGTCAACTTTTATGTCACAGCCCAATAAACAAGTAATGTAAGTCAATTTACCTCTTTGGTGCAGCTCTCCACAAAAGGCCCGCCGAACATAGCTGCCATCCAATCACAACTAGAGATGAGTAAAGGCTTGTGGGCCATGATGGTCCCATCATCTAGCTTGAATACTACATCTGTAATACAGAGGCGAGACACAGAAAACACCTCACTTACACCTGCATCCATTTTATTTCAAGCACAACACAACAACAAATGAAGGATTTCCACTCACCAGAAAAGGTGCCTTTGGCCAAGCACTCTTTGACTCTGTTTGTGCGCCGTACGTGGAAGGCTTTGGTGATTTCTTGGTTCATGAAGGCTTCATTGTTAAGTATGTTTGCCACCATCATCCGCAGGTCAAAGACCTCCAGCAGCTCAGCAATGTGTGCAATGTGCATTAACTCTTTCTCATTCTCGTCTAGCTGACCTGTGTACAGGTAGCGAAGCACTGCTCGGAAAGGACCGAGCTGCATGGATTGGTCCATGTGCACTACGGTCATGGGCCTCGGGCTGTATGTGACAGGGTCATCTACCAGCTCCTCCTGGATGCTGACAAAAGCTCGGCTCCATGAGGAGAGCAGCCTGCCCCGTCGGCCCCCCTCAGAGTCTTTTAAGGTCCCATCACTAGTGCAAGCCCTCAGGTTGGCCCTGTCTCCATCATCGCTGCTTTCACAAACATCAAAGCTAGCAGCACGCATCAGCAGCTCTCGGCCAGAGAGAGGACCACGAGAGGGCCTTTCAGTCTCCTCATTTTGCGTGTCCATAATAAAGAGGTCATAGAACTTTGAAGAGGATGTTGCCAAGTATATCTTGTGTGCAAAGATTTTCTGTCGCTCCTGCAGGACCAGGATGACATCAGCACAGTGTGGGTCCTCCAGAAGACCGACTGGATGCTCCTCTGTGGTAGTTGGGGGAGGAGGCACAGTGATTATAGGTGGGGGAGGTTTTGGCGGCAGGAAGGGCGCCTGAAGGAGAGGTCGCTGAACATTTCTGAGGTGAGATTTCCAAAACTGCAGGTGTCGGCGCGAGATGAGCGCAGCTCGGATAGCATTATCAAAGACGTCCTTGACTCCAAATTGAGCAACAACACTGGTTTCATAATATGGCACTCCCAGCTCTTTGGCCACCTCCCGGCCTCGCTCTGGAGGAAGAATCTCATTGGATTTAATGGGTCTGAAAGACAAGAAATTATATCAAAGGCAATTCAAGAACGCGAAAAGAGTAAATCGCAAACAATCTCTTTAAATCTTGCTTAGACACGAGTCCAACTACCTAGCTAAAGGCCTCCGTGCCCTGTTCACCGCCTCCAGGTCTGCATAGCGCAGGTCCAGCTGACAGCCCACCAAGATGACAGGAGCACGGGGACAGAAGTGCTTGATCTCAGGGTACCACATGGTCTTCACATGGTATAGAGAGTTGGGGTTGGCGATTGAGAAGCACAGTACCACCACATCAGACCTTAAGGGAAGGTGCAGGTCAAATTTACTTAAGTCAGTTATCAAAAGAGCACAATGTGATAGACTGACATTGAATTTGACAATATCCCACCTGCCGTATGCAAAACGCCGGTCCTTATGATGGTCTCCGAAAGTATCCCAGAGGCGAAGGGACACACTGACATCATCCACCACATCTCTGGAGCGCTCTAATACCTAATAGCAGGTGACACATTCAGGGATATTCATTTCAGTGAGTCACTATTGAGAATGCTTAAGGTGAATGTGCACATTAGCCACATTTAGTGTTTTATTCATGTATAGATTTATTTTAGCTGAATGACCTCAAAATCCTCAAAAATCCTCAAAAACATATTTTCACATTTAGAAAATTTGCAGCTAATGTTTAAAAGTCAGAAGCTTGCGTACTCACCTCCTGGCATACTCTGTACTGGTCAATTGCCCAGACTGTGGGCACATGTGTAGCAAGTAACTGGTACTGAGTCAGTGTGGCATTGCAGGCCCGGGCACAGATAAGGCGGGTCTTTCCGACTGCATTGTCTCCAACCACCACACACTTGATAGTTTCAACGTTTGGCCTCTCATAGTCCATATCAGAATCTGTCAGCTGGGACCTGTCAAAACACAAAGAAGCACAGAAAAGTCAAATCAGCACCTGAAATGCTAAACTATTGTCCTGAAAACGGGCAGGAACATGGATCAATATGGACATTAGACACTGTGACTACTCCTCATCTGCACTGCTCGTTCCGTCTGCAGAGCTATCAATGGACGGTCTCGTCACTTCCCTGTGCCCATTCACAAGTTCCCTGTCCTTGCTACTGATATAGAAAAAAATTTAAAGGGACAAGCAAACAAAAAAGGGGAGCTGTTTTTTTTAACCAATGAGTTTGCAACAAGCTCAGTACTGCAAAAATAATATGACAATTTTCAACATTTGAATTAAATTACAAGGCAATGGCACATTTATTTTTAAAACAATAGCCCATCTCAAAATGAACAGTTTAGTTTGCATACTATGGGTTAAAAAAGGCAGACACAGTCCTATGCAGATATTTATGTAATCCCATCAACCATCTGCAAGCCCAAAATACCTTTCCATGTTTACAGTTCCTATATTGCAATCCAAATGTTACCTTCAATCACCACAGCAACACACAACAATAGTGGAGTACTAAAAATTTGCCATCCACAAATACACATTGATTAAATGAAATGGAGGGGAAAAGGTAAACAGATTACTTCTGTCTCTTGAAAATGGTGGCTGATGATTTAGGTAGCTGGTTTCCAAGGGAACTGTAGCCCGTGTCTTTGTGTGTCACAGCCTACAATCTTACATCTATCACACTGATCATGATCTTATTTGAGAAAATCAACAGAATATACACGTTACTTTGAACTGCTGTTACTGTCATGCTGGTGTTGCTGCCTTAATTTGGTTCTAACTTCAGCCACCGCAGCACGCAGGACGTCAAACTCTTTTGTACTACATCCGAGCTTTATAATATCATGGACCAGAAAAAATGTCAGATGTGAGTTTTGTCCCAGCATCTTTTCTCTTGACAGAGTTATTGCACTGGGAACCTTTGATCGGAGGAGTCAGATGGTGCTAACTTCTTATGAATGAGGTCAGATGCTCCTGCTGTTCGTGGACACAAAGGACCTGCTCTACAGAAACAACTGGCCGCCTCCCTAAAGCATCACTTTTGCACACCTACAACCACTTCTATTTCTCTTGGAATACAATCAGAAAACAACATACTTATTGCAAGATTTAATACTTGTATACAATGCCCTACAGATTACTATTACTATGATTTTTTTTCTTTCTGACGGTCATTTGACGTTTGCAGCCATTCATAAAAGCAGCCTTTCATTGACTGCACAATCTGCATCCCTATAGGCTCACCTGCACTTATAGGTATATTAAAAACATCTGACAGTCTGACCTTAGGCTGGGCCTGTATTACACTATAGAGATACACCGCCTCTAATATTGCTCATTCATATGCCCTTTTCAGTTACAGTCTACACTGCGCAAATCCCGAATTAATTCATCATTATTTATATGGTCAGACACTCTAAATAAGCCTGTAGACTATCCGAAATAAATCATCATTACATAAGCTTGCAGGTCTCCGTTATCATCCATAACATGATAAAATTGTGCATATCCTACCAGAAGGACCGAACAGTCCCACCACCACCGAGACACTAGTCATGAGGCTCTGCTGCATTACACCTTATGTAACACCCCGTCACTGACTCTTGAGCCTGTTTATCTGGCTCCGCGTTCAGCGCACAAAAAACAGCCATAAGGATGTAAAAACCAGTTTGATTCATTTGCAGGGAATAGCCAACGTTGTGCCAGTCTTACCGCAACATAAGGAAGTGCTGCTGCATCGGGTTGGTCGATGAACGAGACAAAAAGCAGGGCTCCATCGGATGCGGCTTGCACCTGACGGCAGCTCGTATTTAACTTCATCTTCGAGGCAAGGTGAACCAAGCTTGAAAATAGGCGGCCGACCCGCAGATGTTTCAGGAAACGTCCTCCTGCTGCCTGGATCAGTGCGATTAGTCCGGTAGCACTGCCAAAAATACGATCGCTGATGTGAAGCCTGTCGGTGCGATGCAGAGCTGCAGCCCTGACTGTCATGGAACCACCTCCGCTTACTGTAAGGCCTCCGTAGCTAATAATAGGCAGGCACCGACTGAAAAAAACCCATTCATTACAAAACACTGATCCACTTTAAAGTCGCGCAAATCTCATTCCTCAGCTCCTAAGTAGCCTGGATAGACTGGCCTCCAGCGTAGCACGTGTTTTCTCCTTTAACCTCTCCATTAAAAGAATCTGGATTATACTTTGCACAGTTCACAGTGTTTATGTTGTGAGTGTGATAAAATAATTTACACGCCACACATGCATTCAGGTTGGGTTAAATAACTCGTGTACATTGTTGTACTACAGATTTAAGCATGAATGATCAGCTCTTGAAAAATGAAACAAAAAAAATTAAATAATATTTTTTTAAAGGGAGGAAGGTTATGAGCAACTTAAGAAGAAATGACCCAGAAATTGGCAAAAAAAAAAAAAAAGGGGGGTAAAAAGTACAGGAAAAATACCTCAGAATTAGCAAATAAATAAAATAAAATAAAAAGTGCTTACAGAAAAAAAGGCTTAAAATGTTAAAAAGTAAAGTAAATAAACTAAACTAACGATAAACTAAAGTAATTTATCGCAATTTGCAGGACAATTCTCGTCAAGTCGCTCAATGCCTTTTGTTCCCATGTTTTTGATAGAAATTAAACCAATTTGCTCAGGTTTCAAAGGCTTAACTCACAGTGTTGTACCCAGGGGTGGGTCTAGTGGATTTTCAGTTGGGACAGTTGGGGCTAGTGATTAACTTGTGCATGTGTGTGTATACAACAGCCTAAAAAGCATATATAAACACACACATAAGTGATGGTTGCATGTGTGGCAAATGCATGACACATGTTCAATTTCAAAAAAAGGATATAAAAGGTTGATACCAGAGTTCTGGAGTAACAAGATACATGTAATGGAGTTGGTGATTAAATTACAAAAAAGATGTAACTGTAATCTGGTGCAGTTACTGAGGGAAAAAATAGCCTATTTAAATAACAGTTAATTTGGGTGATTACAGAGAGGACTTGTAATCTGCATTCAAAAGTAACCTTCCCAACACTGGCTGGCACACAAACAATGAAACAGTTTGATTGGATCCACTTATCACTGTATCATTCAAGAGGGCTGTAAAAAGAAAAAATGCATGAGTCATGACAGCTGTTGAGCTTTATATAAATGATGAGCTGTTTCCTGTTGCTAAATTGACTCCGCTGGCTCTTTTAAACCGTGCATTTACTGACTGACTCTGCATGAGTTCCTCTGATACGTTTGGAGAAAAGTATTCAATAAATAAAGGTGAAATCAAATAGGAAGCTCAACTGTTTGATACAGCTTTTTTAGCACTCAGTTTAGTGCCAGACTTTCATAAAGATTGAGGACTTGAAACATATTTGTATGTGACGGTAGTAATATAGCAGCAGACAACCATCTGCTTTGTAAAAATATAATGGAGTAATGGCATCCTGAGCAGAGAATGAAGTCATGCTGCCTCTGATGTAATCTGAGCTTCTCTGTGGTTTGTTGTGGTAAACTGGTCTGGCCGCGCATGCATGTTAGTGCAAGTTTGTATCCCTCTGGCGAGCTCATGCCCACTGCTTTCCACTGCACTCATACAGCAGTTAGCATACCACTGATATTGGGACTACGTTGTAGTAGAACCATAGCACCCGCTCTCCAGTTCACACCAAGTTAACGTCGTTATCTCTTTTACCAGTGTTTCTGTTGTTTAGCTCTCTTTATGGAGATGGTAAAATTAGTTGCTGCCACCTCCATGTTGCTTACTGTGTCCAGATAACTCATACACTCTGTATTTTGCACAGTGCCCTTTAACAGAGACACATATTATTTTCTAAAAAGTAAAAAAACTTGTTCTTGAATTCTTGGCTAAAACTTCTTGACTTCTAATTCCTACATGCCAAAATCCAGAAATAATCAATACTACACTTCCCATGATGCAACCAGTGGCCACTCTTTGTTTGACCCTTAACATCTGGTTAATGCTATCAAACCACGACCTCGGTTTGTAATGCTGCCTGTTCTGTTTAAAGATTAGACGTTTCCAAGGTTAAAGATAACTCTGATGGCATCATCATGCCTTTAATACAGTATTTAATCTACTGCTGCACTTTTATTATTGATTCAAATATATTACATGAAACTTTTATGTCCTTTTTGATCCGTAGGCCTAAATGTTATTTTCTGCATATCCAAAAATCTCATAATATGATTTTTGGGTTATAAAGACCAACAAGGTAGAATAATTCTTATGGATCACAGTTTGTGTGACAATAAACTTGCTCACAATACTTTAAAAAAGTGTGATTCGTAAACCTGAAAATAATTCAGTCAATGTCATGTTAGAAATGCTGAACAGGTTAAATCTACCCTGTGTGCATTAGATTCAGATTATTTCTTGTCTTTAACAGTGTTGACACATTTTGTAATGGCTCTTATTGGCAATCAATTTAGCTAGTGTTAAGCACTTTGTGGCAGTTACTGATAACTTCACGTCAGAGTGCTAAGCAAAGAAATTACCTGCCATGGTCTGTGATAAAAGGCTACTCACCACTCACAGGTACTGACAGCCATATTGCACAAATGGTTGAAGGTTTCTCTGTTAAATAGAGGATACTTCCACTGCAGTTCGATTCAGTAACTGTCCTCAAAGCCTCAGATGATGTAGTTTAGGGAGACTTTATATCCACAATAAATCAAAGTCTCAAGAGTTGTCTTTTATCTCCGTCACGCACTGCGTCATTCACATTACACAGTCTAACAAAGCAATCCAGTGTTTGTATCTCGTAACATTGTCCCAGGACCAAGAGGATCAAATTACAGTCGACCTTTATACTGGTGAATTTTACGAGACATTTATGCCAAAGCTGCACTGCCGATATTGTGGAAGAAATGCCTCAACAACAAGCATCACTCTGTGGAAATACTTTTACAGATTCATATCCTTTTGCATTTCTATTTTATTCAAATTCTAGTCTGAGTGAACATGTCAGGTCAACTTTCCAAAATGATATCAACCAGTTCACAGAGTTAAAGGCACTTTTTATGTTTTTCTGAAGGACTGAGTGACTGATTTACTCTACACTTTTACCAACATGTAAAGCCTGTTGTAGAGTAACTCCTGCAATGTTCAGCTTGCTCCACCAGGTGAGGCTGACAGTCTAAATTTCCCACAATCCTCAAACATTGAGCCAAAACATAATCAGATGTAAAAACAGAGCAAAGACTGAAATAATTGTCTTCACAATTAGAATAAATGGAAACTGTAATGCATTGTACTATGACATGTATTACATAATGATATGCAGCATTTGTGTTTTGATTAAAATATATTTATAAATTTATTATAAGAATAATAGATATATAAATCAAAACCCTAGATTCTGTGTCATTATGTGTACAGATTGGAGGCCTGGTTGTGGAGTTTGATATAACCTTTTGTGTTTTGCTTTTACTGGTGTTCTAGGCTCTCTTAAATGTGTTTTTTTGGTCAATACGTCACTTTTTAAACCAGGTTGTTTGCATATTTGTGCTGTTTATACAAGCACTGGGCTGTTTTTGTCTACTGCAAAATAGACTCAGGGTTGACTAAGTTCTCTAAACTATTTTAACTCTATTTTTATAAATGCAGCATTGTTACACATTCAGTTGCCTTTTAAATTACACTGCAGTAATTTACAAAGACAACATTGAAATGATCTTATCTATCAGAATGGTCTGATAATGGACACATAACTCATGCATAAAATGTTTTGGGAACGAAAGAGAAAACTAAAAAGTAAAGTCCGCACAGTCATACAATTCAACAGAAACTGGTAAAATGCAGGCGTATTGTAATATAATGAGCAGCAAAGTCCTGAAGTCCTGAATTCACATACTACTTAATGGTTTACAAAACGAAGCACAGGTACTGATTTGCTACACATAACTCGGTTGAATTGCACAATAGTAGAGGTGGGGGATAAATGTTGTGTAACCGTTATTGACAGCAGCTTTAAAGTGAACTCTGTGCCGGAGTCCAGACTGGTTGGGGTCTCTTGAACCATTCAGGCAGTCAGAGGATCGTCGCTGTCGGTCTGTTTCTGTTCCTTTCCCTATGGCTGCTGCTGAATCAGACTCTAAACATCTTTTCTCTCTGGACTCCTACCATGTCTCTGAGGAGCTCGGCTTCATCCTTTCTGATCCTCTGGTAGGTGGAAAAGCCCACTGGATAAGTTTCTTTCTCTATAGTTTTACAGTATTACATTCTGCCTTATATACAAGCACTCATGATGAAATATATAACTGTCAGGAACCCTTTGACTGTCATTTAACTGAATTTATAATGTAGTTTGCATTAAATGAAAATAATACTCATAGTTATAAAACTGTAAACTTGTGACTGGTGGTATTGATTTAGACCAATTGACCTAGGGAAGCTGACATTTGGCATTGTTCCCGTTTGCTTCATGTAATGAACTTTATTCCTTAGGCAGCATATGTGGACAAAATAATGCTTTGTTCAATCCCTCCGCCAAGTCCAAGTTCACTTTTCATGAAATGCACATTTAGGTGAGAGGCCTTAAAACTTAAAATGAAAATGTCTCAGATCAATCCATCATTTGTACCTTCACATCAGTGCACTGTTCAGTTTCTTTTTGCTACTGTGATCCACATTTTCTTATGATGGACCAACTTGACTTTCAAAGGAAGAGCTTCCCGCTTACTACCAGCCATGGATGGATATTGCCCGGCGAGTCCCAGAGCTTGTGCAGTCTCACGAGTTGCGCCTCCATGTTAACAAGGTAACAATAAACTGACAAGGACAATTCACTTTGTTTATGGAGCCATGGTTCAGCGATGATACGTCGTCTGTTCAGATGCCGCTGCTGAGCAGCCAGTTTCTGCAGAAACACCGGGAGTTACGACTGGCCCACCTGGCTCTCAGCGTGATGACCATGGGCTACGTCTGGCAGGAGGGAGAGAACAACACAGTGGAGGTATCTTTCAGTTTTTCTTTCCTCCCCAATCATTCTGCCTGCTATCAGTTGCTCTATAATTTATATGAAAGACTTTTCATGTTAAATTATCTTCCTCTAAGATGCTGCCACATAACCTGGCAGTTCCATACTGGGAGGTGTCACAGCGCTTAGGACTTCCCCCAATTCTCATCCATGCAGATGGAGTGCTGGCTAACTGGAAGAAGAGGGATCCAGCGGGGTAAGGCCAGCAATCCTCTGCATGTGGTTTGGTTGTCTCCTAAACAAGTCTCAGGTGTGAATCTGTTCTCTTTCTTTTTCGTATCTATGTCTCCTGTGCCAGGCCTTTGGACATGGAGTGAGTACTTTTAATTCTGGTCCTCTACACATGTTGTATCATGATATTCTGAGGTACGCAGAGATTTTCTTTTATATTCATATTCATTCACACAGGAATCTGGAGTTGCTGGTCAGCCTCCCAGGTGGAGACAGTGTGCGAGGTTTCTTTATGGTTACACTGCTGGTGGAGCTGGCAGCAGTCCCTGCACTGAGGGTGAATAAGTCAATTCATAAAATTGTAGGGATTAATTATGTTTAAATTGTTTAAAAGCTATTGAAGGTTCAGTGTATAAAAATAAGGGGGGTTAAAGAGGTTTTTACCAGGAGCCGAATTATTTGCAGAGCTCTTTTCCTATCCAAAACAAACGGACCAGCAAAAACACTGAATAAACCAGTTTCACGTGATAAATGATTGTTTCTTCAATGTCATTTGACATGTCGGAGATGGGCGGTTTACCCTCTGCATGCTCCTGCTGTGTGCTCACTCTTTTTCTTTGATCAGATCAGAAATGATCAGAACAAATGGACCCGGTGATAAAAGCCGTTAAAAACACTTTGAGCAGGGGCAACCTCTAGCTCAGTGAGTAGAGTGTGCACCCCATGTTGGCTGAGTCCTTTGCAGCGGCCCAGGTTTGATTCAGACTTGCGGCCCTTTGCTGCGTGTCATCCCCCATTCTCTCTCCCCCTTTAATTTCACTCTGTAACTGCGCTATAATAAAGGCATAAAAAGCCCCAAAAAATCTTTAAAAAAAACAAACACTTTAAGCAGTTTCAGGTTACAAATCAGTGACTTTCCAATGATGCTTGTCACAGATGCACTTCTAACCATGTTTGCCAATGCAAAAACATGATTGGCCCTGTCTAGCGCCAGTGTTTAGTTGGTCCATTGTGGGCTGCAGTAGAAACATGGCAGTGCAGTATGGCAGTCTCCATTAACAAGAACTGCTCTCTATGTAGATATAAATGGCTCATTTCACGCTAACAAAACACACAGGTTCTTGTTTTCAGGTGATTATACAATTACAATTATATAGTAAACCAGCAAAATGTGTGACAGAGTAGTACATCTGTTGGTAATGTGTAGCATTATAATTAGTCCAAATCTTTATAAATAGTTAACCTGATGGCCTGATGTCAGGCCTCCAGAGTCAATTTTTAGAACTTGTGAGGCTCAGTCGCTGTACCCTTAGGTTCACTTCCGGCACCTCCTTACGTGAGTCCTGCTTTTACCTCTGTGATTTTTGTTGTTTTTCCCTAGGGGAGAGGTAAGTGACAGTGTGGTCACAGAAATGACAGAAATGTCTGTTTTAGCCTTTCTGTTAAACTAAATTTTTAAGTTTTCCCTGCTAGCTTAAACTTATTGTATCGCATGTTAACACAGTCCTGTGTCATTTAATTTGTATAGGGGCTCAAGTCATTTAAATGGCGAGTGACGGAGGATTTTATTATTTAAGTCTTTTTTTTAAGATTATATTTTTTGCATTTTTGCCTTTATTAAATAGGACAGGACAGTGCTAGTGTGAAAGGGGGAGAGAGAGGGGATAACATGCAGCAAAGACCCACAAACTGGAATTGAACCCGCAGCCGCTGCAGCAAGGACATGGCCTTCATATATGGGACACCTGCTTTATCCACTGAGCCACCTGATGCCCTGTCTTTTGCCAGAATAAAGGAGATCGTTTCCTAAGATATCCTGTTAGCCACTTCATCTTAACACAACGCTGAACACCACTGGTTATATATATTATATTCCATTTCTGCCAATATATTCCCAAAAACCTACACTCTGAACCTTTAAAGTCCTCTTTAATTTAAATTGACTTTTAAATTGAGGACATTTCAGACAAAGCCACTGTAACTTCCTGCGTTGCAGAACATTCCCATTGTGATCAATGGTGTCAGGAGCGGAGACACTGAGGCTGTGGCCAGAGCCCTGGAGGACATCAGCCAGTCTATACAGGACATGACAGATGCACTCAAACTGATGCATGGTGACCATTTAAACATAACTTTAAAGTAACATTATTTCCCTATCGACAACTATTTTGATTGATGTGATTTTTCTCTAGTGTACGTGGAGCCTTCGGTCTTCTATGGCATAATGAGGATCTACCTGTCTGGGTACAGAAATCTCTCTTTTATCTCACTCTACTCATTCATTTTACAAGCGAAACATGTTTTTTTTAAATGTGTTTATGTCTATGTTTACATGCATAGGTGGAAAGACAACCCCTCTATGTCAAAGGGGCTGGTTTATGAAGGGGTCCAGGCAGAGCCAATGGAGTATTCAGGTGGGAGTGCTGCACAGAGCAGCCTGCTGCACTGCTTTGATGAACTTCTTGGAGTCAAACATGAAGCAAAAAGTGGTAAGATGACTGTTTTTTTTTCTTTGATGGATCACAACAATCCAAAGAGGTTTAGGAGGGACTCACTGTGATGGTATTGCTTTCTTATAGCTGCCTTTCTAACACGCATGAGGAATTACATGCCACCTGCTCACAAGCAGCTGATCCAGGACATCTCATTGCAACCCTCCCTGAAAAGTTTTGTCCAGCAGCAGTCCAGCGAGCATCTTAACCAGGCCTATCAGCACTGTGTCACAAAACTATTGGCCTTTCGCAGCTACCACATCAATGTCGTCAGCCGCTTCATCACTGTCCCAGCTGCCCGCGCCCGGCAACTTCGAACTCAGAGCCAGGACACAGAGGGGGAGATGATCGGCAAAGCACCCACAGCGTTAGAGGAGAGGGGCACTGGTGGCTCCGGTATCATGACCTTCCTTAAAACTGTGAGGGACCACACAAAAGACGCCCTGATGCCTGAGACGAGCCACAGCTGATCATTGCTGAATATCCACAGCAGTGTGTCAACTGCATCACATAAAACAGGCCTTAAATCACCTCTGATTACCTAACATGCTATTTTATATGTCATTAAAAGGGATGCCTTGTGGCAGAATGAGAGCGAGCGGCCTCCATCGCCTTGTCTTACATGTAGCTTTGTTGTGTCTGTAAACAAACCCCAGCTTAATAGACATGAGTGATACCCATCATTCAGTCCAAACCATAATTCAAACCGTCGCTGTTAGTTTCCATTAAATTCAACCACTAATTCTTTCTTTAATCCAAACTGGAACGACAGAAAAATGCATCAGACATCTGCTCCAGACCCACGTATCTAGAAGACATTTGGACATTAGACAGCTTAAGTCACTCCTGAACCCCCTTACGTTTTGGAACTGAAAATCCAGTTTAGAAATAACAAAGACGATTTGTCTTCTGTTGCTTCTTTTCTCTTTAGGGTTGGTGGAACTGGATTAACTCTTTGAAACCTGGAGCGCCATCACGTTTCTTGTGCTGCTTTTAGATATCTTTTAAAAGTATTTGAACCTTTGAACTCTGAGCAAAATGGTAACAAATGTTTTACAAATTAGTAGATTTAGAATTTAAAAAGAAAAAAGCTAGGGAAAAAAATGTCTAGGGGGAAAAGAAAAAAACTAGGGGAAACTAAATTTATAATTGTCATGATTAAATATTTATAATTGTGTTACAAAATTATTATAGTCTTTAGCACTTTCGTCGTGCTGTTTTTTTCCTTTATTTTATTTTATTCTTTTATTTATTTTTAATTTTCAAGTAGTTTTCTTTAACTTTTAACTAATTTCTTACTAATTTTTGGGCTGCTTCTTTATTTGTTGCTCATTGCCTTATTCCTATGTTTTTGACAGAAAGCAAGCCAATATGCTTAGGTTTCAAATTGAGACTAACAACTGAGAGAAGCTGTCAAAACTGATTAAATGAAAACATATATATATTGCAATACCTTGTGAATCCATGGCAGGGCACTAAAGGGCAGAATTTCAATTCATACAAAATGAAGATTTCACAGGGTTTACCTTTAAACAGCTAAAACAGTGGGCAATACCTGTGTGCACCAACAGCCCCTAATTTAGCGCAGTCACATACAAAGCCAATCTGATGAATTAAAACATTCATCATTGATAACAATCATTTGTGTAAAATCCACACCAGCCTGACAAACCAAAGTATCGACAGGCTGGAACCCGACCTTTCCCTCTCAGAAAAATACTCCACAACGTGTCCTCACAATGGGGTTGTCATGAAGCACAATGCACAATGCAGCGCAGAGATGCATCACTTATCAGAGTGGTTACCTCAGCACTACTCCAGCCCACATCCAGCCCTCACATGCCCTGCTATATACTTCCTGGACTGAGTGTGTGTGGAAAACCCAGAGCAATGAAGGGATGGATTGTGCCATGAATGGCTCACGCTGTGTAATCTTCACCTTTGCTGGCTTGTCTCCACCGGTGTTTCATTACAATAACAGCCTCGCAAGATCAGATAAGGCAGACGATGTGGCAATTAGACATGACAATTCCCTCCAACCTGAGCGATCTACTTTATCTTGCCCTCTTTCTTTTTCGCATGCTGGGTAGCTGGGTAGCTGGGAAGACAATGGAAGAGCAAATGAGAGAGAAAACAATTACACATGCAGCCTGGCAAGATTTTAGTGTGAGAGGCATTTTGTCAAAGGTTTTTTTGGATGGGTTTACAAAGACAGATGTTTAAAGCCATTTCATTCTGATTGAAGTACAGCAAATACATTAAAAAGTGAAGTCATTGGGTTGGTAGTCACTGCAAACCATTGTCAGACATGATTCACAACCTGAGACAATGTTTGCAGGACGACCCCGAGGTGATGAGGTGAAAGGTGAACAGAAACTACGCAAGGACGGAGAGAGTTGGGTGGCGCGGAGGACAAATAGTGTGTTCAAATGTCACAGTGATCTGATTAGAGCCTTCTTCCACAGCCAAAGCAAATAATCCCCTTCCTTATTGCCAGACTGTGGAGGACTCCCTGACAACCCGGCAGTAAACACAAGCCATCTCTAAGGATGTCTTCATTGTGTAGTCGGGGCTGGGCCTGCACGGCCGCTGAAGTTTCACCTCATATCACAACAGTGGCTGGTTTCAATGTAAGACATGACACACACACACACACACACACACACACACACACACACACACACACACACACACACACACACATGCAGGCACAAACCTGCTTGTTTTGTACTGACAATGCAGTGAGACATATTACACAATTAAAGTTTGTAAGATGTCACCTTTCGATTATTATATACAGGACGTTTTGGCTAAAAGGGACAGTTCACTCCAAAACCTAAAAATCTTTCCTCTTACCTGTAGTGCTATTTATCAATCATGTGTTTGGAGATATCGGCTGTTAAACAGTCTACATAGATATATTCTGGAATATTATCGAACTCGATGGCACTCAGCTTGTGGTGCTCAGAGCACCAAAAAATTCATTTGAAAAACCAGTAGCAAGAAATTATGAGCTGGTTAATCAAGTTCGGTAATTGGCATGAACGTGTCACAGTAATATTACTTTTCATTACACTACTCACAAATCACACACACACACACACACACACACACACACACACACAAAATAACTTGTCACAATCTCAGTTTGAAATCTAATAATAAATCCCATCCCTGGATTCATTTTTCTTATAGTTGCACATGCACGTCACAAAGCAGCAAGCTACCTTAGGAGACGGAAATGCTTACCTAACATTTAGTAGCTAGAAATAATCTCATTACTCGATTTTGTCGACAGACAAGATGACAAAAACATCATTGTTCCAAGTAGTGGTATTAAAACTCTTTCCGATGTGAAAAACACGACCTAAAACTACTTAAAACACAGACAGCACAACAACGTTAACGTTTTGGAAATACAGCTCACCAAAGCTGAGCCCTCCTCGGCCGCTGATGATAGCTGTAACCCTACACTGGCTAAAAAAACATAACTGGATTTTAATCATGGACAGCTGCAGGCTGTAAGAAACAAAGAATGAATGAAGATTGTGGCCGGACATGTGGTGGATAAATGTTGCCTAACTTTCGGTCTTTCATACAGATCCTTGGAAAATACTGATGGCAACAGAAGACTCCCATTCAAATCATTTGCAAGCTATCTAGCCTCAGCTGCACGTACTGGAGATTTCCTTTACATTCAAACAGAGGTGCACAGGCAAAGTCTGGATTTTGAAGATAAAGGATGCATTTCAATTTTTTGGAGTTGTAACAGAAGTAATTTTTCTAGTGTAACAAAAAAGTGTAATGGGTAGTAAATTACATTTTTTGAGTAACGAGCACAACACTGCTGAAGATAATTCACAGACTTTGTTGTGAACAGTTTCATGGGAACTATTTTCTGTCTTCTGAACTATACCCGCCAAACTTATCACCATCCAGAGGGATGAGTGCAACCCTCAGCAACTCGCACCAAAACAATCTAGATAAATAGCACTACAGGCAAGAAAAAAAGGCAATTTGTATTTTTGACTGCGGGGTGAACTGTCCCTTTATATGTTCTAAAGGGATCAATCATCTGTAGTATTTGAGTGCAAACTCGCCAAGCAAATGTTATCAAGAATCAACTCGGCAAGCTAAATAAGTAATTTTCCTCACAGCAAGGCATCTGGAGTCACTCTTGTTTTGATGAAATCTCCGCAAACATCCATATTCCATCTATCAGAGCCGACAGGATTACAGGCGTGGGTTCTCCTCTTGGTTAGACAATCGGATATCTGTGCCTCGGTGGTTAACCACAGGATATCCTGGATTCTGTTATTTCAAAATTGAATTTATGATGCTGCTGCTCACCTCAAGCCAAGCAAAGCCAGGACCTTTTCTCACCCTGGGAGCGAGCAGCCGCGATGGCAGCAGCTAGGGATTGATTGTCTTTGGCGTGCACATGACGGGCGTAGTCGGGGAATTATGAGCTGTGTGTTCAGTTCAGTAGGTGACTCTGGGTGTGTTACCTCTTTCTACTCATCTGGACATCACTATCTTTTTCAAACATCTGTCTACACACCCAGGGGTCAAACATGTCTTCATAATTCACTTACTGATCAGTTTGGGCACACCCATGGTTAAATTTGAGCTCTATATATCCTAATGATCGGCTGTCACCACCATTCTTTCACAACCAGTGTTAAAGATCTCAGTCTATAGAGGATAATTAAAGTTAATAAAAGTAACTCTGGCTTATCATCGCTCTAATTCCCCCTCCCACAGAGTATCCATTTAGTGGTCTAAAAGAAATGTGACAGTATACCCCATGGGCATTGGTTTCTTTACTTGTAGTATCTCAAACTCTCATAATGCCATGATCACCTGCTGACTGGTGAATCATCTCTACCTCCATTTGGAGAGTTTCCATAGAAGCCTCTCTAAACACAAGCAAATGTAGCTGATATTCACTGTGTTGTGGGTTTTCAGACTTCACTTTTCTGCCTACTTGTCACTGTTAAACAAGACATCAAGCTCATCTTTCACCTTCCCCGTCTTTGAAATCTGTTTTTTTAAACTCTAGCTCCTCTTTGAACATCGCTTGTGCAGTCTGTTAAGGCAGGTTAAAGGCCTTTGATGTAGTCATCTTACAGCAACTTTATCATTTCCTCCCCACTGACTCGACTGAAAAAGCCTGCCCACATGAAAAAGGGTGAAAAAAAAGAAACTGTCATGTTCGCAGCCAGCTTGAAAGGCTGCTTTTTCAGGTGTAGAATTACTGTTGTTGCCAGTTTTGATGGTCCAGCCCAGATGACGTGACAGGAAAGTGCACGTCACATTGCAGTCTTTCCTCTTACAGGCAAAAACTCGTGACACTTTGGTCCCTGTGATCGAGATACAGCGTCATGCTGCTTTGTACTGCAAAGATATCCTTTTACTTTTGCATTTGATGGATAATTACGCTCCATTCTTGTTTCTCTGGATAAACGTAGGAGATTGTCTTCATGTGTTCAAATGGCTTTGCTGTGCCAGTTTTGTTGAGTCACCACTGACCCTTTGGAAGTGGCTTTGTATTTGAGCATAGAGGTTAATTTTTAACATCTTCATGTTAGCATGCTCACAATGAAAATGCTAACATGAAGATGTTAAGAAGGGAAAATCATCTTTAATCCAGTTTATGGGTATAATGTTTACCAGGTCAACCGTCTTGGTTAGCCCACTAACACTTAAACACAAAGTACAGCTGAGGCTTACGGAAATGTCATAGTTTGCAGGCTGTTTGGTGAAAAGACAAAGCACAAATTGGAAATACAACCTGATGATAACAAAAGATATGAAATTAATTTCAACCTGATTTGTAAATGGCTGAACTATATTCCAACAGTTGTCAAGACATTTCACTCAAAGCCACAAAGGTGAAGCTTGTGGGGTAACAGGGAAAGTCACTAGGATACATTGTCAGGGGACCATGAGTTTCTGTAGGAAATTTAATCGTAATACATCCAATAGTTTTTGAGATATTTCAGTTTGGACCAAAGTGAACCAACAGACTGATCAACACTCCAGTCCCTAGATAGACTGGCTAAAAAATGTAAAAATGATTGACTAAATTTTTTCCCTACTGAGAATGCACTTTGTGTGTGTGTGTGTGTGTGTGTGTGTGTGTGTGTGTGTGTGCTTCTCCTAGTCTTGACCTTAGGAGGGCTCTCAATCTTATTTTGTGTACAAGAACTGCAGGGTCAAAATACTGTCCTGCAAAACACTTACACTATAGTAACCTCCAGCACAGTCAGCTTATTGATCCGTCCCAATTCCACTCATGTTTGAGCAAAACATTTGGCCTTTTCCAAATAAATGCACTTTTGCAACTTTAAAATGCTCTTGTGGTTTTCCGTTTTATATATACTGTAAAAAAATCTGCTTTGACAAGGTTGATGAAAAAAGGAAATGTGGCCACTAAAAACTGTAACCCAAGCGATATGCCTCATGCTTTCATGTCTTTGTAGTGGCTGCTAGCCAGACTGTGAATTTAAGGGCTAAAGATATGTGAACCCTCTATCAAAAACTTTGAAGAACTCCAGTCTTATCCTCCTTAAAGGAGCAGTATGTAGGATTTAGTGGCATCTAGTAGTGAGGATTGCCGATTGCAAACAGCTAAAAACTTCTCCTAGAATTCTCTTAGAATTGCTTCAGTGTTCAGTTTTCAGGACATTTATATCAGTTGCCACATTATCTGCAGAGGTCTCCTCCTCTCCAAAACAAACAGACTTGGTAATTAAAACCAGTAAAATGCTAAATAAAGCATTTTTACATTATAATTCATTGTTTCACTGATGCTGTTTGTCTTGTCATAGACAGGCTAGCCCAGAAACTGTTGTGTGCTCACCTTTTTTTTCTAATAACTTACGATCCAGATATTCAGAGGATTTTTACTAGAAACCGAGTCTCCTGCAGAGGTTTTTTTCACTCCTTAACAAATGGACCTGGGGATTTATATTAGTAAAACGCTGAATAAAGCAGTTCCCTTTTAAAAATCAGTTTTTTTTCCAGTGCTGTTTGGCATGTATCAGAGGGGCTGCTTACTGCAGCAGCCAATGCGAAAATGCAAATGGCCCTATCAAGAGCCACTTTTTGATTTGTCCATTTGGATCTGCTGAAGAAACATGATGGTTCAACATGGCAGACTCTGTGGACGAGTACCCGCTCCCTATGTAGATAGAAACAGCACTTTCTAAGGTAATGAAAACACAGTGATTCTCATTTTCAGGGGATTATACACTAAAGAAAATATACTTTATATATTACAGTCAATTTCTGCCAATGTATCCCCTTAAATCCTACACACTGGACCTTTAAAATCTACATTTGTGGAAAGCATTGAACAGAGAAGTTAAAAAATAAAGTTCGAAAAGTACTGTCAGCACATGTTTTTCCCCATGAGGTTTGATTTAATATTTTTGACAAATACTTGTAATAACACAAAGTCAACTTGAATTACTGAAAGAAAAACAGCAGCTAATCAAAACAGCAGATCATTCTGGAAGTACAAGCTTCTAGTAAATGATTTCCTGTGTGCTTTTGGTCCCTCTCATTGAACTGTAGCCTAAGTGTTATTAGAGCAGGAACACTCACAGTGACTGGAATGCCCTTACAATTCAGTCAGACTTGCCGAATAGTTTCCCCAGAGACCTCAATCACACATTTTAAATCAGATTTTGATGGCAGCAAGAAGAATACATGACATTCAGATGGCTTTCCTCACAGGATTAGCAGAAGCCCACACACGTCACAGCCTTTTGTCTTAAAGGTTAACACAACTTTGAGCTGTGTGGCAGGGAATACAGCTCAACCTCTCACCACTGCTGACTCACTACTGGCCTGGCCAGGTGCGAAACAGACAACTGCGCGATCCCACACACACACTCCCACACTCACACACATGCAAATGCACTTAAATGTGCAGACACACGCCATGCCCAAATGAGCACGCATGCATGCACGTGCAGACGTAGCAGCTCACTGCGTCTGACCTGCAGACAGAGATACCTTGTGTGTGTGTGTGTGTGTGTGTGTGTGTGTGTGTGTGTGTGTTTACTCCCACTTTCCCCACTTGGCTTTCCTCTCATACCACATAGCTATTGTCCTCCTCCCTCTCGCTCTGCTGATTGACTTCCTCTTCCTCTGAGTTGTCGCTAATGTCACCTTCCCTGCTGGCGCCCACACGCTCATGTTATCAACAGCTCCTCATCCGGGTTACAAAAATACAGGAAGTTCCCCGGGGGTCTCCTGCGTGGAAAAGAAAAGTCCATCTCTCCCTGTCACACACTCACATGTATCCCATGCTAAAAACAGAGTTACACTGCATGTCAGTGTAAAAAGATAACACCGGTAACCTCGGGAACTGGAGATAATATCACCACTGGGATGTTCACACCTCCATATTCAACAACAACATAGACTCGAGCTCTGCCTCAGGTTGAATGACAAGCCAAATATGTAACAGACATAAAACACGTTCAGACAGACTGAAAAGGACAAACACTGGCAGATCAGATTTCAATGATTGATAAAGGCTTCCAAGCAGTGAAAAGAAAAGTGCTGTAATTCACAACAAAATTGTTTTATGGCAGTTCATCAATGGGCAGCAGAGAAAGGAGAGTCTTTCTTCCCGGAAACTGCTGCAGTCCAGTCATGGACACTTTGTACTGCAATTTTTGGACACACTGTCCAGTTTGCTTTTTCTGCATGGGATAAAACTCATTAATCCACATTGGCGATGGCTTACTTATGTAAGAAAAAAAAGGGGGCTTCCTTTGGAGTGCAGCTACCGAGAGATGGAATGAAAATCCTTCAATGGTCGTCTAATCCCAAACTTCCCAGTAAAAACATTCCACTTCCTCCCAGGCGAGATCCGGACTTGTTCGCATGCAGAGCTGAGGCAGGCAGAGGGTGGGCTGCTCCAACCGGGGGACAAGCTGGAGACAGACGGGGTCAGGCAGATGGGAGGAGCGGTCAGGTGCAACTTACAGGCCTAGGGAGACCACTGACATGAGGAGCTGCTATGTTCTACCACAGACATGAAGACGCGTGAGCAGATTTGTTCTGTTTGCATC
The DNA here is from genome assembly GCF_008729295.1 of Plectropomus leopardus. Lineage (NCBI taxonomy): Eukaryota > Metazoa > Chordata > Actinopteri > Perciformes > Serranidae > Plectropomus > Plectropomus leopardus. The sequence goes on from NC_056468.1 coordinate 13,947,762, forward strand.
AGCTGTGGATTATTTTCATACTGGTCAAAACGGAGGACAGGATCTCATCTTAAGATGAGAGTTTGAGTCTATGTTCAAAAGAGTAACAAAAAATTAGACAGATTTCTGACAGTGCAGTATACAACAGGCACCATCTTTCACCTAGCTCCTCAAGCCTTCAAGGTGAATAGTTGTCTTCTGTCATTGACATTCATAATGGTCACAACACTTCAGCAAAGCCAGAGACACTGCAAGCATCCCATACCCTACTTTTTTTGCCTAGATTTCATGATTGATGGAAACCATGTTCATACTTTTATGTAGGGCTGCCCTCTAAAAGTCAGAGATTCAAGTCATCACTCCTCAGCTGACAGAGATAGCTTCAAGATGAGCAGTCTTTTTTTGTTTTTTGTCCCGTGAAGTGTGCTTCTGGGGAAATTTTGGTTGCCAGACTTTGCTGTAGATTGAGCGCTCTTGACTTTCACACTACTCTTTAGTAGAGGCTGCAGCGGAAGTGATGCAGCAACACAGAGGAAGAAGAGACACTCTGCACTGTAAGGCTCCGAGATAACATTATCTTCTCTCTTCTGCTTAGAAGCGATGAATTTACAGCTCACAGCAACTTAATACGACACAGCCTCTGACTTTTATTGTATATCGAGTGTACGCAAAAAATGTTGCTGCGAAATTGTATCTGTAATTTAAATCTCTTGTTAGCGCCATTAGCTTGTTTACAATATCACACAAATGCTACTGTCACACTGAACGTCCTGCTGAGCCACATTCAAACTTCATAAAAAAAGACAAAATGAATCGTCAAATAATCATACTTAATGGTCAAATCTAATTTGACTGACACAAGTTGGGTAGAGCTCTACTTTTATGCACAACAACTGCACGCCTCCTTCTGTGCAGTCATGCGGTCGGTGGGTGTTGTTCAACAGAAAGAAAATAATTTCTACATGAAGCTGCTCACAGCAAGGTCTGTGAATCGTCTTGAGTAAGCGGATCATGATCTCTGTTGAGTTTTCCAAAAGGTTTTTTTTTTTCATGCTTTGAGCACCACAACCCAAGTGCCACATGGCTCCATTATATTCAAGAGAAGGCAGACATCTCTATGGCTGATATCTCCAGTTATCAGCAACTCACACCAAAACAATCTAGAGTAATGAATGCCACTAGAGGTGAGAGAAAAAAAATAGCATTTTTGATTTTGGGGTAAACTGACCCTTTAATATGAAATTTTATGGTAATCCATTACATGGTTTTTGAGATATTTCAGTTCTGGACCAGTTAACATTAACATCCATGGCTAGAAACAAAAGGTCTGATTTGGTTGCCTTGGAAACTAACATCACTATAGATCACATTGATATCATATAAGAAATGAAACATATATTGGCTGATTGACACCATGGTCCACCTATAGCTGCTCATACGGACTGAAAAGCTTTGTGCACTGGTTTCACTGGTTTATGTAAGAGAACATTCAGACCTTTTGTCCCATCCCGAGGTCGGCCCTTTGCTGCCCACACAGCGCGAGCTCACTTTGTTCGTCTCTGCTCCCAAGGCACCATGTCCTGAAAAACTGTATTCATAAAACAAACTATTACAATTTGTTCTGCCAAAACATGTTCACCTAAGCCAACAACAACCAAATTTAGATTTAAGACGCTGTACTTTCTGCCATGTTATTTAAAAAATTGGGGAAGCCAACATTGTTACTTTCCGCAGTGGGCTTTAATGCAAAACACATAAATAGGTGCTTGCCAAATGTACTTGTTCAGTATTTTCATGGATAAAATTAGTTTCTGAGAACTAAAATACTTTTTATTGCAAAAATCAGGAAATCCAAAAAATATTGTTCCAGCTCTGGGAACCTCTTATGTGGTGTCATCTGGATTACTGCTGTGAAGTGCAAATATACAGTAGTAGGGCGAAAAGTTCTTTCTCATTTCTTTTGTGTAATTATATAATCTAGTCTGCTGCTGTATAATCAAATAACTGAGCTTGTTTTAAATACTCTGAGAGGGTCTTTGTGCTCAGATATTTATATTAACCATTATATGCAGAGCTGACACACACTGAACCAAGTTGACAAGTCTAGTAGGATAAATAAAAATGTTCAGGACTGAAAGATCTGCCGCCATTTCAACCTCAGATGTTTAACTGCTCACAAATCCTCTTGAAAAAATTACATTTTATTTACTAAAATAAATTGGCGTACCATATTTTCTGAGACATCATGTGGCACCTTGGCAGTCTTGGGCACTCACACCAGGTTTCTTTTAACATTTATTTTTATTCTTATTCATTCTTACCCATTTGTATGTGAGCAGCTTCCAGGAGTTTCTCTCTGGCTTCCCATGTCTACAATGTCTCCGCACACCATTTTCAGCCCTCCTCCCATCGTCTGCAGCATCGCACGCTGCTGCTTATTGCTCCCCTCCTATAAATGTAAACTTTCTCCAAAAATAATTCTGTGAAATGATTCTCTTCTCTGTCAAGACAGTGAGTCTGGCCAGCACTAATTTTATAATTTTAAACAGGCTTGATTGTAAAAATTAGTTGACAAATTACAGAGTTCTTTTCTTATGTGGAGACATATTGAAATCAGCAGTGCAAGCAGCAACAGACATGAGAGTGAAGAGTGCACACAGCACACACAAATACACAGGAAGTAAATCTTCCACCGCAGGGGCCGAATCTTCACTTTTCAACACCAGGCTCTAAGCAAGAGAGCTCTATAAAATGTAATTGCCCTGAACAGACTGTGTTAACACTGCAGGGCACTGTGACCTGTTCAACACATCCAAATTTTCAAGATTACTGTCATGAAGTAAATATGATGCAACCCCTGATAAGTCTAATGATTACTGTAAATACTGAAAGACAAAAGAACTATAAAACTGACAATGCATATCATGATGACGTTGGGAAGCCTCAAGACAACCAGTCCAGTCGCCACAAAATGTTGCCATTTTTACATTTCTGCAAACCACAGATACGCTACATTTGCAGATTTCATTAGTATCACATCAATGTTTGTAAAATAAGTGAATATATTAGTTCATCAGTCAAGAGGTGGAGGGGATGGTGGATGACATCTATGGGGGGGGCGGCAGCCAAGCTGCAGACCACTGTTTGAGACAACAAAACTGGTGGCGTTTTAGTCGTTGTGTTTACAGTGACTTCTTAGGCACCTAAGGTGGATGATTTGTAGAGAACCATTTGTGCTTTCCCAGTGGGCTAGTGCCTCTGAAAAGAATCTTTTTTTTTGTTTTTCACAGAGACATCAATGCACTTCCCTGCTGGAAATTTGCTCAAAAACTGGGTTTTCTATGCCAAAACATGACCTTATTCTAACCATCACTGAATGTTTTGTAGGGTTTTTTGGTTACCAAAACATAACCACATGTTAATCAATGCACTGTTGAAACATACAGTTTTATAAATTTGAAAACATATCCGCTACATAATGATGTAATGTCATGGGATTGAGATTGAGAAACCTTTAGTAACTCTTGATGTGAAACTTAAGTACAGTCTTATGAATAGAGCTATTAGATCTGCGTCTTGAATTGGAATATAGCTGTATGGCAAACAATAAGAACAAAGCCAGCTAAAATTTTCCAGAGCGTACAGCTGCATGTGGTCTTCATCAATGGATGAAGTTTACTCAGTTGTCATGGAAATAGTTGTAGTCAGTAATAGTAATAGTCATTATCACATCACTTAAGTATGAAATTTCCGTCACATGATAATATATATTGGCTGAAGACTGTAATCCAGCTACAACTGCTGATGAAGGCCACAAAATGTCGATGAAAGCACATGGAAATTTCCGAAAGTGGAACTTGTACTCAAATGTCCTTGAATTCTTTCATTTCGGTTATCACTGCATTTTTTTTCATATTATGTATTTTACTCTTCTGTACATCTTGGTGTATACCTTTTAATGCAAAGCACATGTAATGAAATGTGCTTCATAAATTTGTTGAAAACAGATGCTGTTGTGACACAAGTTAAAGGCTCATCAATAAAATAATTTTTCAAAAAAAGGCCGCTGTCCATAACATGAAATGAATTTACAAAAGTCACTTGGCATGTCCCTTCAAAAAAAAACCCACAATAAACTGCATCCCTAGGAGAAAGTCCTCATGTATGGAGGGATAGATTAATGTTCATACTCCAGCATGTAAATATTTGTCAAGTGGAGTGACAGATAAAAGCACAACAGGACATTGTGTCCCTGTGCAGTCCCAGTATACAGCAGTGTGAAAGGCAGATGTACTTTTATTGAGCTGATTATCCTCGAGCACATCGTCCCGCTGTGAGCGATTGTGCATCAGCTCCACTGTAGCAGGACGCTGACTGATGTTTATGAGGCTCAGTGACTTTTTGTCTCCCTCTTAGCTCAGCACACTGTGTCGTGTACTACTGGAGTGGTGAGTTTGATTCCGGCTGACGACCTTTGCTACAATTGTTTTGTACATCTGATGCTTAAATGCTGCAACATTACTCTCCTGAGTCTGTAGGATTTAGGGGGATATACTGCAGAGATGGAATATAATATAATAAGTATGTTTTCTTTAGTGTATAATCATCTTAAAATAAGAATTGTTGCATTTTATTAAACCTTAGAATGAGCTGTTTATATCTATTTAAGAAGATCCTCATCACAGAGATCGCTATGTTTCTACAGTAGCCGAGAGCAGACGAGGCTCATTCCCATATTATTTTATGTTAGGAGCTCCATCGTGACTAGCAGTGTAAGTAAAACACAGATTTTTTTTCTTTTCTTTTTTTTTTTTTTAACATGAAACTGCGTAATGTAGCTGCTAATGTCTCAGCTCCTGGTAAAAACATCCTGAATGTCTGGATCTTAAATTATGAGAACAAAAAATGACCACACAATAACATTTTCATAGTTGCATAAATAGAACTTAAGAGAAACACAGATTTATAATCTGAAACTGCTTTATTCGGGGTTTACTGGGTTTTATCACCCGGTGCATTTGTTTTGGAAAAGAAGAGACCTCTGATTATAATTGGGCTCTAAAATCCTGAACAATGAGCACTGAAGCAATTCTAAGCAGGAGAAGTTTTAGCTAGTTGCAATTTGCCCAAGCAACCACCCTACCTGTGTTTCTAATCCCCCGGCTTGCCAGAATTTCCACAAAGCACTTAAAAATAATTAAGATTCAAAATGACGTAATAGCATGTTTTCTGTATGAATCGAAAAAAGTATGGAAAATGTATGTAATGTTTCTTAACAACAGATGAAATCCATACCTGTGTGTTTGATGTGAGTTCTGAGAAATGAGCCAAATTATTAAAAAAAAATGTTGTGGGAACTAGAGTTGAGGTCCTTTGTGGTTAATGGGACAGGATACTCTGGCTGTGTAGTCCTCACCTGCTGGCCTGGCACCAAGCAGACCTAGAAGAAATTATCACGCAGCAGCTTGAATTAAACGGTCTCATGCAGACAAGCTTGTTCCATTAACAGAGGACCACGGAGACAGACATGTTTCACCGTGCTTTAGGGTGCAAAGCTGGATGCCAATTAGAGGCTTTGTAATGTGATTTAGGTGGAAAAGATCTGACGTTTGAGGTGGAGTGTGGCGCTGCAGAGAGCGGCATTAAATTTGTCAAAAGTAATGGAAATTATGGAAACTGGTTTCAACGGGTTATTTTTAGTTATTATATCATTAATCTCAGCTTTCTTTGCCAACTTTTACATCATAGTTTAATTCCCCGCAGTGCCTCAGGACAACTCTTGGAGATGCATTCAGCTGTAGAATATTGTAAGCCATACCATAATGAACACTGCTTTTCTACTTCAAAAAAAGTTAATCCGCAAAATACTAGCCCACGGGGTCTTGTGGCTGCTGTGCATCCTGGCTTATGGAGTTTGTCAATTAACCTTTTACCACCCACGTTTTAACATGCTATCACCATGTATTTGACTGACTTTATATAAGTGATATAAATACTATAATAAGTTATATAACTAAGACCATGTAATATTGATAGATTAGTCCCTGGTCAATTTTAAAAGAGAATAAGGAAAAAAGAAAATGAAAATGCTAAGTCAGTGGCACTGCCAATTATTACCTCCGCCGAGGAGGTTATATGTTTTCGGTTCTGTTCGTTTGTCAGCATGATTAAGGAAAAAAAAATTCTGGCCTGATTTTCATGGACCTTGATGTTAGGGTGAAGCATAGGCCAAGAAAGAACCCATTTAATTTTAAAGCAGATCTGAATTACAGGATAGAAACACAAATTACTTTTCACTTTCCTTAACATGGCAAGTTAGAGCATTTGGCCTTGGTGCAGGCTGGCACTCTCTGAGTGCCCTTCTACTTAAAATAGCGTTAATAGATCTTTATAAGACTTGTTTTTGCTTCTAGGGTTCGGTAGAATAAGCAGTTACACAAACCTTTGTATACTTCAGTTAAATTTTCCAAACTGAAATGTAAGATATGACATAGAGGTCCCTATATCAAGAGTAATGTTGCCATATAATGTATTTCATCTTACCTATAAGGAAATGTATTATTACATTGATGCATCCTCTGGATATATGAAGATATACATTTTGAACAATTATGAAATACCCATAGTAAAATTTGGATATGTACATACATGAAAAATATCATCTGTATGATGATTTTTATGTGACAATATATGTTGCAACAATATATGTTAATAATTTATGTAACATTTATATTTTCAAGTTTATTTAAAGGAAGAAAATATGAAAATATTATTTATGTTTATACATGTTTTTCTTATGGATATTTGACATCCTTGTTGAAAGGATGTATCGTATATACTGACATATATTATCATCATGTATATCCCACATTAATTAAGAAAATGTTTTATTTGCCAACATAAACGGGTCACCTGGATACCTCAGCAAGAGCACTGGCTTTGCTTCTGGTTGGGAGTCTTCAGTGAGAGTGAGCAATGAAGTATAACATGAAATACCTGCACACCATATTTTCTACATATACCTATAGTCTATTTATATGTATAAATAGCAATGTGGGATACATAATAAATAAATGTATTAGGTCTGGGAAATATGGCTTTAAAATAATATCATGATATTTTTAGGCTATATCACAATACGCAATATATAGCTCAATATTTTGAAATCTCCTTGAATCTGAGACAGATATTTAGTCCTATCTCACATCCCTAAAATGTATCAGTATACATAGACATAAACATACATATTTGTATGGGCTAGACATATTTGTCAATTTGAAATAGCGCCATTTTGTAACAGGTGTACTCTCTTAGCTATATATATATATATATATAATCTATATATATATATATATATATACAGAGAGTACGATGATAATAACTAGTATGCTCATGTAGTTTTACACATATACACACACACACACACACACACACACACACACACACACACACACACACACACTTGCAGCAGACATGCAGCAACATCAACATTCATTTGAAGTCATCTTTTGGCCACCTGGTGAAAGTAAATCCAATACTCACTCTCCTTTTAGCTCTATTGAGGTTTCCCCCAAATCTTTAGGAACAACATGGCTCTGTTGGTAGTGTACTGTGGCGTCAAAAACTGCTGCCTGCTGCAGCTAGAAATAATGCGGATGAGACAGGAGAAAGTGATTCTAAACAGTAATGTCAAAATACGCTAAAATGTTTGTAGAATTAAGGGAATTGCATATATATGAATATATATGGTATGCCCATAGTTATTTCATCAGTTGTCAATATAAAATGACAATAGCTGCTTTTTATTCATATTAAAGGTGATGCAATTGAAAACTGCTGCTAGACAGGAAATCCAAGCTGCCCACTGAGCTCTGGCAGTGGACATCCCCTACTTTCTTCTAGTGGATAATCTTTACAGTAGTATTCTGCCTAAAGTGAGCCATGAGAACATCAGACAATACATGTGTGAGATAAAACCCAGACCCCGAGGAGCCAGTCCAGGTATATACAGCTCAAACGAGTGCAAACATGTCAGAGCGAGTAAGTCTGTGATGATGATTAAGTTCTTGAGGATGAGTGATGGTCCACACTTGTCACTTTTTCATGTAACAATACACCGCCCTCATACAATCAGATAACATTTAAATATAAATAGATATCCCTGCAGGGTCTTGTGTCTTTGACACTAATCGAGAATGTATAAGTCTCTAAAAACCTAAGAGCTTGAAGATAATCTGCATGACAAAGCACTATTCTCATTTGTCACAGTGACTTTCAGGGGTATCTCGATATATGACTGGGTTTTTGTGTCCATGTCTGTGGAGCTGAGTTTGCCACTCTGCCACAGAACGCAGTGAATGGACTATTCGAAATGGAGCCATTGAATCTCGCAGCTGATGTCAAGAGTAAGATAGAAGGCTATTAAATCTCTCAAGGGAAAATAATGCAAAGTAAAGAGTCTGCAGCACTGAGGGAGCTGATAGCATTTTTCCTGTGGATAGGAAAATGGAGCAGCCTCTGTCCTACACCGCTGGTGGGAACGTCTGTCAGCACGGCACAGCCGGGTCACATTAATTACCAGTTTTCCCACAATCTGGCCTTTATTAGAAGGGCTAATAGCAACCTTAAAATCAGGTAGATCTGAACTGCCCCACAGAGAGAACGGCAAACACTGCCTAATTCATACAGGACGGCCTAAGAATATCTCCCTATGTATGACATGATGCCAAGGAAAGCAGTCAGTTCCTCCGCTATCACAAAGGATGTTGTTGATCTTGTGCGCAGAAGGTGGTAGAACAACAATCTCCAGTTTAATGTCAGACAGGTTAATAAGAAGTAACAGGTTTCAAATCTTTAAGATGTAACATCAAGGTGGTACAGAGCTGCATGGTGGGCGTGCATGTGAGGCAATCTCATTTGTACAGCAGTTTAAAGATGTTACGTGGCCTCCATCCAGTTTGCTTTGGAAAAGGATCTGTGACTCAACGAGAACACACACCAAACTTCTGCACTCTTAACGCAGAGGAAAGCACCGTTCCCTGTTGCCTTGTACCACTTCCACCTTATTCACATTGAGTCACAAAGCAGCAACACGGAAGGATATTTCCCACTTTACAAGTAACGCATTGTGGATTTCTTGGAAGCAATGTTTGACCGAGATAAAATAAACTCCAAACTGTATCACTTCCACACTTTCTTTAAATCAGACGCCGATTGTAAAGTGGCGAATGCTCAAATTAACAGCTCCATGTCGCCACATTCCCACTCCAAATAACTTTTGAAAAACACAAATTCCTCTCCTGAAGTTGTTAGAGTCTGAGGGTGGTTTCACATTAGGGACCCAGGCCCACATCCGAGTACGCTTGACCTCAAAGTCCAGTTCATTTGATTTGTGTGAAACAAGTGCACCAGATCCGTGCCAGAGTCTGCTTGAAAAGGTGGTCTCAAGTATGATTCACGTGTACTCGAGTGCGGTCTGCAGGAGTTGTGAAAGAAACCGTGCCTGTTCATGTGTGTGCTGCGATCACTGCCATTATAATAACATAAATTCTGTAACTAGTTCTGCAGCTTGTCTAACTGCTCTGTATCTCACCTTACAGACGACTGCAAGTTGCAGTCAGCAAGCAGAGTTTTAAAGACATTTCTAAATGTCTCCTGTTTCTTTCAAAACCTTCGTATCCGCACAGCACCGGGCCCATTTTCTGCACAGAACAAGAACAAATTTGCCTAGTTGATAAGTGGTTTGTAGTGGTTTCCTCTTCTTTGTATTGGCAGATTGTGAACTATGTGCGTACTGCCACCTTTTGTATCGGAGTGTGTACATACACAATATGGGGGGTCTCAGGGGGTCTGAGACCCCCTGAGACCATTTGAAAGTGTTTGCCATTTGAAAGTGTTTGTATTAATTATTTAAATAGAAAATATTTATTCCCAAACAAGAATGCACAAAAATATTGCCTCTGGGAAAGCATCCCTCCGTGGGTGGCGATGTTTAAAATGGTCTGCAAACTATGATCTAACATAACCCCCATACAGCATGAAAGCAGTGAACTTTTTTCCACCTCAACACAGTTACACTAGGTTAAAAACGGTGGACTCAGTAGGCCTAGCTACGCTACAAGTCAGGTAAATATATCAAAGAGAAAGCAGAGTTCATTGCTTAATAACTTTGGATTCACCACTAAAAAGCTGAATCGGAATAACAAAGTCACCGCCCAGCCACACCCCAGAACCTGACCAAGTTGAGGATAAGGGCTCCAAAGACGGAGACTGAGACAGAGATTCGGCAGCAGTTCAGAGTGTAAGAGAGTGAGCACCTGTTGTGCTTGAGGTGAAAATTTGTACAGTGACATACTTGTAAATGTATGCGTATGTCAGGTTTAGGTGTGTGCCTGTGCCTGTGCCTCTGTGTGTGTGTGTGTGTGTGTGTGTGTGTGTGTGTGTGTGTGCGCACGGAAGAAACGCATGTGTGCTGACTGGTTTTGTTGCAGCAGCAGAGCCCAGTTATGCTGGATTGTGTGGTTGTGCAAGTGGCCTAATTGTCAATGATATTAGCCTTGGTGATGTGTGTGCGTTTATATGCAGTAAATATAATCTTGTATATTGAGTATTCAATCTGTGTAAGTCTTCAGCGTAACACTGGAGCACTGGATGGGGGGGACCCACCGATTGCCACTGGGTATTTTGCATACTGCTTATTGATTGATATAATGTTAGCATGATCCAGACACAGTTTTTAACACAGGGACAGTTTAGTATAGGTTAGTATAATATAGTTTTCTGGACAGTTTTCCCTAGTTTTTATTATCATCTTCCAATATTTTATTCCTCATTCTCTCTCTCTCTCTCTCTCTCTCTCTCTCTCTCTCTCTCTCTCTCTCTGTTTCTTAAAACTAAATTTCAGGTGATTTTCTTTTCCTAATTCCATGCAAGTTGCTCATTTCTGTTTAATCCTCGCATTCAAAAGAAAAAGAAACCAATTTGCTCAGGTCTCAAAGGTTTAAATGGATGTGAAAGGCATCTGAATGCACCACAAGAAAACTGATGTCTTTGCAGGTTTCACAGGTTAAACGTGGCAAAGTGGAGCTGTTAATACAGAGCAGTTATTGGGAAATGAATACAAAGCAAATCAAAAACAATCTGATAACTGGTTTGACTTGAAACTTGGTGCAGTGCAGACTTTTTAAAATCATCCCCTACAGACATGTTTTTGAGTCAGTAAAAACTCTCAAACCAATTCTTCAATTCGTCAAAGACTTGTGCAGTCATAAAAGAAAACATGGTATTTACCAACTATATGCTGAACAAGACAGCCAAGTAAGTAAAAAGTTAGTTTTTATCACTTTAAATGACATCGCCCTGTGACCATATAATTCTCAGATTTCATTTCTTCCCTGCAGTCTATCTACACCAGCCCAGCCACTGAACAGGTAGGACGGTGTTATCCTTCTTCTCCAAGGGAATCCTACACCCTGCCTGTAGCCATGACTCTGAGCCACCAGAGACCCTGACTGCTCCACATACAATGGTTCAGTTTTCAGCATTGTGTAAACAAGGGGATGTAGCTAATATTATCTGCACAAAAATAGACTTTCCAGCAAGTAGAGCGCAGAAAAGCAGCTGTGCATCCTGGGAGGACTGGATAAAGGATCTCTGGGTTGCTGATGAGTCCCTGTATGAGCAAGTGAGGAGTGAACTGCTTTGCAAACACATGGGAACCAACTTAAGTGTGAAAGGGAAAGACTATTTAGTGTAGACTGAAGGGCAAAGCGTTTGAAGTGCTCGTGACGGATAGACTCGTAGAGGAAGAAACACAGGATAAACAACGCAGTAACAGCAACAGGAGGAAATGAAGTCAAGTGAACGGGAAGCTGCCCTGCTTCCCATTCAAGATGTGAATAATTGGCGTTAATGATTGTGAGTGCCGAGAGGGCAGTCATTCACAGCTTCTTGGTATTTGCACTCATTTATCAGTAATGCTCTCACACATAACAATGCAATACTTTGTCATATAACTGACATGTTGACTGTTTCTTAAGAATCACTCACCTACACATTTGCTGTTATTATTCCTTCAGTTATGGATATTTTGTTTTTGTTTTTTGTTTTTTGGTCTTTGCTCTCAATCATAAAAGCCAGACTTTTCCACAGAACACAAATAAAGTGTACAAGACGCCCTAAAGTTAGTAACAGCAGGACTCATATTTAGCAAAGTAACCGATACTTTAACTTGAAAACCTCTGGCACCACACATGGCGACGGGGGAACAGAAAATGAATGCCAGACTTTTGCACCCAATTAAAGGTATAAAAAGAGAGATAAAATATAGCACAAAAAAATATCCACTACAATAAGTAATTACTCAGTAATGCAGACTTGTTTTGGATCCAGAGCATGACCTTATGTTATGCTTTATAGAGCTATATTCTAACGGACCAACATTGCATTTGTGAGTAATCACTTTCAGTAAAGACTATAAGCACGAAGGCATGGTAAGAGCTCTTGAGGCTATTTAATGGCCCACAATTTCCTAGAGTGCTGCATTTTATGTTTGCCCCTTTGCCTCTTTTAGTTGTATTTTTAATTAGCGCTGACCCTGGTTATTGTTCCCCACCTGAAACGAAATTCTGATGGGCTTTTTTTATGTTTCAAATTTAAAATCTATCGCGTGCAAGCCTAGAAGACGTCATCCTCAAATGAGGGGAATTTTTTCCACTGATGTCAGCACAGTGAGCAGTGTCACCCCAAAGAGCACGGGCCAAAGAAGAAGGCATAAGAAATGTGAGCGGAGCATGGCGAGATGATGTGACTCAGCTCACACACACGGTTGGCACAATGGCAGCTTTATGGCTGTTCACAGGTGGCCCTTTAAAGTTTGCAAACATCCTCTATAAAGCTGCTAAGTGACTTTGCACTGACTCATCTTCACCAGTTCTCTGTGTGCACCTGCATGCTCACACACAGAGGTTGCCAAGCACTGAAAGAAAGCAGCCGTGAACATGCGAACACCCAGTAACACTCACTTAATCTGTAATCTACTGAAAAAGTTTTAGCAAACGTTGGAGCGGAGGTGGATTCTGCAGAGCTTCCTCCAGGATTAGTGCGGGGTTTATTGCAAAGTGAGCGGGGAGCTGTTCTGGTGCAGAACAACAGAAAATGGTATGTCAATGAAAACAAAATGAGTAGCATTTCTTCACCCATTATCATCCCAGATGTAACTATGCTTCCCAGGATCTGAGCTGTTTACAAGCTCATGAATTTCTTAATGGAAAATATTCGCCCCCAACAAAGTCACAGGCAGTGTTGTTGGATGTGTTACTAAGTGCCCGCTTCTCCTTTTCCACATAAAACTGCTGCGTCTAAATTGTGCAGTTTTCAGTTTAACCTCACTTTGAATTATCGTGTCTCCTCCCCAGATAGTGCAAGAAGGACAGGGGAGTAAAAAAAAAAGACAAGAGAGAAAGAAAAACAGGAGAAAAACAAGCATTAGATAACTGCACTAAAATGTTGCATGACTTCACGTTAGACCTTTGTTATGCTGTTATAGTGCAAGATGCTTTTTCAGGAAAAATAAGGTTTTGAACAACATTATTATTCCATGTTTTACCAGTGGATCTAACATTAAGAGGGCAATTCTCTGTGCAATGAATGGTTTTGTGGCACCGACAGACTGAAATTCAGATGTCTCTTTTTCTTTACTCAGTCAATTCAACAGAGTTGCAACCACTAAAGAGAAGGCCAAGCTGAAACAACTGTACCACTAATTTGCCTGGGCTACTTATCAAAAGCTTATTATATGCTATTTGAATTAAAAAAACTTTCATATTAACCTCTCCAAGGTCCTTTTCATTGTGATACAATACAGTATTTCAAAAGAGACGAACAAAAATAGACAAGGATGAATACTGTTATTTTTTTCTGTTTCAGCTAACTTAATAATACATTTTTTAAATGTATCTGAATTTTTATCATAAATTCAAGTATTTTATAAAATCTTTATAAATGCCCTACTAATGAAAATAATGAATTGCTTATATCATCACTGTAAAAAAAAGATTTGCTCACTTATATGATAATAAATAAAACGCAGGTTTACAACAGCCGCAATACAGTGATCCACCACATAAAAACATACTTCTTATCTCCCTGCTTTCTGTGCCCTTGCTTGAACCACACCCATCTTTTAACTCAGCCTTGTGATTTCAACTACACACCATGGATGTATAAAGTGACCTGGATATAGTGCTGGATGCCAGCCCCTGTTAATTGCAAAGAAAGTTGCTCAGTGACACATGAAGCCAAAAAGGCTCTATTTCTACAGGAATACCGAGCACAGAGCAAGTGCACTACACTGGGTGCGTCCAAATGGCTAAGGTCAGGTTTGGTGCTCTGCTAACTTGAATGGGGGTAAAATGATTAAATTGTGTGGCTCTTTTAGACTTTCAAAATGTTGTCAGACTGAATGGATCAAATCTTGCTGATTAAATAAGTTGTTTTTCAGGGGTTATGATGCTTAAAAAAAAGTATCCACTGATTCACATACATCTCTTTCGCAATGTAAGTCAATAGGAAAAAATCTTTTTTGGCCCCATGGCATTACATGATGCACCTGGATGGTATAATTCCACATTTTGCAACTATGTAAAATCGACTCCAAAGCCCATCACTGTTCCTGACTTCTTTGTACACACCTGTAATGTTTTGGTGACTGCATCTTGCACGGCTGTAACGCTATTGCAGTGACGAAATCTGTCCACAAACTACTCAAAACCACTCTGTGGTAGTTCCCGTTACAGTTGGTACCCCCAAGACCACAATTTGCCATGATCTCACACACACACACACACACACACACAGACTTACAAGGTGAAAACAATACCAGCCCCACTGTCGTGGCTGGTAATGATGTCCCGCTGCGCTCTGTATGTAAACCATTACATCTTGAAACTGTAGGGACCTGATAGACCTCACCAGGGTCCATTGAGGACATTTGCAGACACTGTGGTTTACACATTCCCCACTGCGCACAAAGCCATTCTTCAGTTCTGCTTTCCATGCAAGCAAAGCTGGTTTATCTGTCATCCTAGACAAGAATGCAAACACACTCACTAACAAATACCAGGAATGAAGACCGTGAACATCACTAGTGGAGTATGCTGAACTCTAATAATTAAGCGAGGATTTTGAATGCAATGGTCAGAGTGGAGCTCATCAATCTCACTGTCACATTAAACCAACTTATCAAACCTTTTCTGGTCACTTTGTAGGAGCAAAGAAAGGACACTTGCCTATTCCTAGCTCAAACACATGTAACACTATCAAATCTATAATTATGACTATTAAAGTACACTGAAGTTAACGCTATCCACGTGCTTCTGAGCAACATGTGAGCCAATTAATGCATCATAGCTCCAGTCCTTTCAAGAGCTCTCCAACTGGGCAGCTGAAATTTAAAATGTCTCAGGGAAGTGAACATGGATTTGCCAAGAATGCTCACATGAAAGGTTACAAGGACCCCTCTTGTTTTCGTTATTCGTCCCACTCACCGTGAGTGTTCGATGTGGTTTATGCTGCAAAATTATATAAACCCCTGGGACCGAAGTGCTACAGAAAAGGAGTCATAAAAACAGCACTCATTTACTTTCCCTTTGACTCACACATATACACCAGCCACGCAAGAAAATACCTTCAGTGAGACTTTCTTGTCCCCTTTCTTCTAATTCTAATGACTGTGGACAGTAAAGAGTAAACTGGTCTCAAACTTTCCAAAACAGGTTTAATGAAAAGACTGAAAGATGTTGTGAATGTGTGCCAAAGCCACTGGACGCATGGTTTTAACTATCAAGCACATCCGCTGGACATGGTACGTCCAATTGCAAAATGATAAATCTCTAAACAATGAACCCTAAACTAATTATGACTGCATGTGCTTTATTTCCCTTAACTTGGTCTTGACTTTCATTCAACATAAAATTCTGCACATTGGCAAGTGCCTTAATGCCACTTCAATTGGGGGCGGTTGTGGCTCAGTTGGAAAAGCGGGTTGCCCACTCATGGGAAGGTTGGTGGTTCAATCGCGAGCTCCTTCAGTCTGCATGTTGAGGTGTCCTTGGATAAGATAATGAGCCCCAAATTGCTCAGGACAGCTGTTCCTTCTGAATGTGCGCGAATGTTTAAAAATTCCCTCAAGGTGTTCTTGACACATTACATTTACAAGAATGAGACAGATGAGGTCACAGTGACCTTGAACTTTGATAACCAGAATCTAATAAGTTCATCCTTGAGTCCAAGTAAATGTGGTAAATTGGAAGAAATTTCCTCAAGGTGTTATTGAGATATTACATTCACAATAATCAGATGGACAGACGGACAACCCAAGAACATAATGCCTCAAACCACGGCTGTTGCTGGCGCAGAGGCATAAAAACTGAGTAGCAGGTGGCATAAAGTTACCTTGTACAGCAGTCTCTGCCACCTGTTTAAAAATGTGTGTGTAAATGGGTAAAAATGTCAAGTAGTGTGAAAGTGCTTTGAATGGTCGAACGACCAGAAAAGCACAAGTCCATTTAGCAAGGATGCACTAATCAATAAATTCCTATCTCTAAGGATGGGAATGTCACTTGGTTAACCAATTTGGTTGAGATTTAAGTGTTTAAACAATTATTAAATTTGTTTCCTTCATAGTCTCCATGAATTGTAATAACATTGATGACCAGCTGATCTATGCTCTAGGACCATCACTATGCCACAATCTTAAATGACCAAACATCTGATACAACAGTTTGTATGATATCTAACTAATTAGCAAGCTCGGAATGACATAATGTGCATAACATACATTTGAGCACTGAAGACAAAATAACATACCTAACATAAGGTTTCGTAAGTTAGGTTTAAAAAAAAGAAACACGGGTGGGCTTTTTTAGGTTAGGGCAAGTAAAGTTATGAAGGTTAGGTTTAGAAAAAAGAATCCTGGTGACGACATACCTGAAAAAAACCCCACCAAAACTCAAGTTTCACACAATTCTGAACACCAGTCTCCTGGGGGAAAGTCCTGTGTTCTGTGACCGCCCCAACCTCCCTCCTCACACAGACGGCTTCGTTCTTTACTCTTGTCACCCCACTTGTTATGTGTCCGCAGCCTTCCTGATTACACGTGTTACAAACATATTACTGGCTAGTGATTACCTCTGTAGTTCACCTACTCACTTCCAAGTTTGTCACAGAATTATTATGCACACATAACCACAGTGCATCTGATAATATCTTACATGGAGGTAAATTGGTGAGGGTCTACTAAAATGTAAAACTAAGACTGATATATTAGAGCATATGACTGATTCAGGTGCAGAGAAGCTTGGTTAGCTTATGTTATGGGTATATTATTATTGTTGGTTCAAAACTCCCATGCATTTACACTTTAACACACACATTTTAACGCATGATGGTTCATACACCACAAGGATGGCATGAAATGACAATGGAAATATTCATTCCAAGTCAGTTGAAACACACCTTTAACCTTGCCTGGTGACCCAAAGAAAATAAAATTTAAAAAAAAAATGCCCGCAATGTTATAATTCAGTTTGTGGTACCACAATATTGGTGCGTTTGTTGGAACTCATTGAAATCCTCAAGAAAAATATTTGTTCCTTTAACTCAGAGAGCAGTTGGCAGCAGTCTGTTCAAATCTCCTGTCCAGTGGTTATTTGTGCGGTGGAGAAACTAGTTCTGCTCTTTCACATACTTTCTTCCCTCTTTGTGTGTTTCTCCTCTTTCTAGGTCATGCCTTCTCTAACAACCCGCTAGGTTAAGATGTTCAACTCTGATTGGCACTCATTGGCTATAACAAGGTAATACCTTACCACCCAGGCCTGAGGCATTCAAGGGCTTCTCAAAAACCAAAAACTTCAATGAGTGTATATTGGTACTGCATTGCACCAATAGGGAGAAATACTAGTCCAAATGAATGCTAATGGTCTTCTGTGTTGCTGGATGTGTAAACACGCAGCTTTTATTTTGCTACATCGACTTATTAACACTAACACTATAGTATTTACAATATAGTCAAGTCCAACTCTACACTGACACTAAAGCCAGCCAGAGTATGTGCTCACAAACCTTTATCATAATAATGTGTGGAAAACATGTAGCCTATCATTTGGACGCCCTGGAAAATATTACACAGCTAAAAAAGTAGTTATTTATCTCATTCAAGAGTAATTGTTTTGGTGGAGATGAGTGATAAGAGCCAAAACAACTGAGCATGTCTTTCCTCAACGTGTTTTTGTATCACCTTTTAATTCAACTGCTTTATCTGCTATTTGTGTGTTAATATCCGCCCTGCTGTTCACGAAGACAAAGAGGAGAGGCCGTGACCCAGCCCTGCCTTGTTTGCACTTCTCAGGCTCTCATAGTTTGATTTAGTTCTTGATGGATCAGTGGAAAATGCGTGGCAACTTCACCATCTTTGCCAGCTGATGCTGGAGGATATATTTGGAGGCTGAAAATGGCCTTTCTGTTAGTAGAAGTGGCACTGAATAGACTGAGGAATATGCCCCACGCTGTCCACAAACAGCAACTATTAAATGTATGGCTTTTAGCTGAGAGGGATTTACAAAAAGTGAAAAAGCACTGTCTGAATAAAAAGACAGTTTGACGGGACACATGGCTGTTGGTGGATACACAGTTGGCTCTTGCTAAGCATTAAGACTGCACCTTTCTGGATTTAGTCCTTCAACCTCATTCATTTACAAGGGGATGATCTTCCTAATATCTTTTTCCCATATGACTCTCACTATTAACATGTTTTCTTGAACATTGCTTTCACTGTGTGTCTTTGAGACGATGCATACCTGTTCATCTATATGATGTGTCCATATGTCTGCTGTCGTGTGATGTGAAGTAGAAATCTCACTTGTGGAAAGTAGTTTGATATACGTAACTGTGTTGGTTGTGTGAAGGATGAAAGATTTAAAGAGTGCGTAGTTACAATTATGGGAACACCTCGGACCCATACTTCATGTTATCTTAAGCTTTCAGAATAAAATTTAAATGAGAACATACAGTCCTGTAGCCTGACACTGCCAGAACAAATCACAAATGCAAACTACTCTGGAACCTCTCAGTTAATTTTGGATTTTAACAGGCATTATCAATGGGTTATCAACATATGACATAGTGCTTAGCGACCAGTGACCAGATGTGGCTGTTGTAGATGATCAGTTGTAGCAGTAAGGTGGGAGTTGGTGCAAAGTAGGTGGATAGAAAACAAGGCCCAAGCCACGGAAAAATGTAAACAGACTACAGTGTGCAGAGATGAGCTGATATATTTTGAGATTGTATATTACATTTTTGCCAAATCCTGTCAGAAGTATGGAAAACACATTGTAGTTACAGTGAAACTATATTTCATGCAGTTCGCAAAATACTTTTTTTTTGCAACTGAATTGCACAGTGTTTGCCTCAAACACACCCCATATTAGATAAAAGCTTGTGGTTGCTGGAAATCTGTCCAAAGCAGAGATGAACCAAACGCATCTGCCAAAGCAAATACAACATGAGCTTGCAAGTTCGTCTGGTTCCCAAACAAACAGTCTTGTGCTTTCTAGAAAAATAAAATACATGCATACAAATAGATGATGAGGTAAGTTGAGGAGCTAGACAGCTGTTGAAGTGTGACAGCAGGCAAGCAGTGAATAGGTAGCATTGTGCAACAGAGCCTTGGAGAAGATAACTTCATCATGAAGGTTGCTCTCACCCTGTGGAGAGGGAAAAATGGCTTCTATTCACAGACTTATTTATAGTCACAGGAGTGAAAGTCAAAGAGAAAAGGCAAAAAAAATCTTTATACCAAGAACAGTAAATAAAAAGGCTGTTGACAGAGAGTAATAGATGTTAGATCATTTTCCTTTTTCCATGAATAAGATCTTTATGTAGGACTGAATGAAAATTACATAACATTTAAAGTCCAATTGCAACGACAAATTGCTCTATAAATGACTTTTCATGTGTTGTCTTGTGAAGAAACAGGAGAAAACAAAAGTGAGAAATGCATATTTTAGATTTTTTTGTTCCTGAAGTAAGTTTTGCATACAATGGAATACCTTTGAGACCTTCGATATGGGCAATCTTGCTTAAGCAGTTATGTCAGCGCTCTATCAGAAGCAGAGCAGACGGTCACACCGAGCCAGACAGCCGCCACAGACTCTGAACACTAACGCACTTTAGTTTTCCTGCTAAAGTTTCCCTCCTATCTAAGTTACAAACACAGCCTGGTCTCACAGAAATTAATTAAATGACCATGACCTCTTAACACTGCATTACATGCCAGTGGCATGTAATCTGTTAAAATTACGTGCTGTTACAAAGAAACCATGCCAATGGAAAGTCAATTAGGATCTGTTGTGTTGGAGCAGGCCCCCAGGAATGCTGCTCAGCTTTGCTTCAAATTTCTCCCAGAGGCCAATCATGGTATTGCAGTGAAAAAAAATCCCCTGCGGACCAAAAAGCATTTTCCCCCAAAGGCCAGAATTGTAAAAGAAACATCTATAAAACTGTCAACAGGACACCTTGAACTCCAAAGGGTCAATTATAACTCTTTTATTGCGAATTTGTGATCCAAGGAGGTTTTAACTTTCCTCAAGCCGAGAAAAGTGATTTAAAAATCGGTGATGTCATCACAATGTTAAGTCTACAAGCCAAGCTGGAACTGATACATGAACTCTGGACGTAAACCTCAAAGTTAGAGACTTGTTTGGAGCATGTGCCAGGAGAGCAATTCCAATTGGACTTAACAGGCACTATCTTGCTGTATGGTATCCAGGTCTTAAAATATCCATGTTGTTGACACATAAACCCCCCCCCCCCCCCCCCCCCCCCCCCCCCCCCCCCCCCCCTTAAACAGCACACAGTGGGCAGTGGTTAATGTTATGACTCCAGGTAGTATAAGGAGCATGAAAATCTGTGTAGGGAGGGTATTGGGGTGGTGGACTGATCAAACACAGGACATTCACCAATGAAGCCACTGTTTGTGAACCTTCACCATTGTGAAGTCAATGATAACAAAAAGTAAGAACTAAATGGGACTTTAGAAGTTGATTCATCAGATGTTTATGTTGATGAAAGTCTGTGATAAAACTCTGTGGGTTCAGTACAATGACCAACCTCTTTCACATACATGTAGCCTTTTGACCCACATACAAATATTGAGGACTGTGGCTCTAAAACATGAATAGCACAAATCAGAAGCTTATATTTTGTTTTGAAATGAGCCACCCAACTTTTACCAAAAGTGACAGTAAAATATCCAGCGCGAGCATGAATTACAGTATGAATGCAGTATGTTTGAAAAAAGAGAAGAAAATATATATCAGGTGACAATTGCACGCAACCTTGAAAACCTGGGAAATACATCTGTTAGCTGAAATTCATTACTTAACAGCTGATGGCAAACATCAGCCGTGACAACTGTTGTGTCTATTCTGTAACAAGAATTAAAATACAAATCTCTTCTGTGTTTTTTTCGCCTCCAGACACTGTCAAGGACATTGAATGCAGATGCAACTCCATCTGTAAAAGACAAGCTTGGGCTGCTGCCATTCTCAACTAAGCATCTAATTTTCCTGATATGGTACTTGGTACCTCAGGGCCTAACCTGTAACATGGCGTATCAGCTTTCTGGCTGCTCCCAGGAGGGAGGGTATGGTGAGGCTGCGGACTTCCATGAGCCCACAGAGGGCCAACAGAGCTCCTGGATCTAGGCAAGCTTCCAGCCCCCAGCACGCACACCAGCCCATCTTCCTACCCCCGGGGCATTCTCACTGATGGCTTAGACTGGCTTTTCACTGTGCCATGATGCTTTCATTAAGCTAGTTTATTCCCCGTTTTCCATTGCTGGGCATCTGTCCCATCTGCGTTCACTCACAGCGATTGGCCAAGCTGCTTGGGCTCTGGAAGACATGGAGGCTGTATTTCAGTAAGGATGCACAGCACTTTTACTACAAATCCCATTGCTTTCCCCATTATCCATTGCGGCAGTTGTGTGGTTAGGGTGTCTGCCATGAAACTAGTGGGCTGTGGCTTGGTAAGATGCTTTTTGCCTCTTTTGGAGCTCAGATTTGCAAAAGGCAGGTCAAGGCTGTGTGTTACAGGTCCACATCACTGCAGTAGTGTATACAAGGAGTTTATATTGTCGTTGAGTGAATAATTGTCCTTTTGTAATTACCGGAATTGTTAATATCAAATTCTCCTCTCATAAGCACTTTGCATAATCCAAAACAAGTTATGTAATCAATCTTAATTGAGCGTTGGGAAAGTGAAACCCACACATTTAGCCCAAGCAGCTCGGATACATAAACAGAGCAATGAATAAGAACTGATAACAGCAACAGTTAATAACAAACTGCTGTGTGCAGAGGTGGCTGCAGAGTCAGCTACAGTGGGTGAACATCGGTGCGTGCTGGTTTTGGAGCTGCATGTTCTGTGTTTTCTTTGTTCGGCATATTTAAGCCAAGTTGTAAAAGGTTTGTTTCTTTTGATTGTTTTATTTTTTCGCTTATGATCTTGCGATCACAGCCTCTCACTTGTTACAGTCTAATTACATGTAATGACTGTAGTAATGTTGGTTTGATTTGTGGTTGTCATGGTGGTTGCACTTCTGCAGGGAAGAATTCCCATCTTTGAGATGCCGTTATGACGTGTAGTTACATCATGGTGGTGCACTTTAGTCCAGATTCTACAAACCCGGGAATACCATCAATGGCAGTATTTTTTTAAGTGCAATGCAAATAAAACAATCAAATTAATGACATGTGACTACTTCCTGCACTGACAGCGAATATCTGCATCGGATGTAAATCAGGACAATGTGTATTCATTCCTGGAAACACTGGTATTGACAAAGTGTTGCAGTAAAGTCCAGTTCAGGCCAAAGATTCACAATGAGACAAGCGGTGCAACAACTTGCAATGCACTGGACTGCAAGATTTTGAAAACCTGCCAGTTGACACAAATGCAACTAGATGCAACGATGTATCATCTCCATGGCAAGAACTCTCTGTATGTCCATTCTGATTTCTGGCTGTCAAGGTTGTTTTGTGGCTCAATAAAATTTGTACCTGCTTAAAATACTTACTACAGTTACGATTCTCGTAGTTATGACACAGTGAAAACATAAACAAAGCAAACTAAACCTCAGGTGGACTGTATTCATAACAAATACACCACAATAATTAAAATAACCAGCTTCAGGGGAAGCAACAAGACAAGCTGAGTGGCAAGTGACATGGTCAGCCGGCTTAAGTCCAACTGAGACTGTCAGTTTGCAACTTTTATCTGCAATGGTCTAAAATGATTTCATCTCGTAGAAAATCTTTGAACTGATTCTCAGATTACGTTGTTGGGCCATCAGGAGACTCTTCTTTTGGTGTTCCTTGGCACACACTGAAAAACACTATGTAACTCTACACCAGACCCAAAGGCACTGGTTTCATTTCAAAACCAGGGTTGGCAAATATAAAACTAGAGGTTCATTCTGGTAAGTTTTTATGCTCCAATTTGTGCCTTTTTTGGATCAGTTTATTGTGTAAATGTCTTTAATTTTGTCAAAATATAGGTTCTCTGCTACTTTCACATTTATTGGGGAAGAGAAAAATAAACATGTTATATATAGATTGATTATTGAGTCCCCCTCCACAACCCTGCCAAATCTATACCTAACACCATCCTTCCAAAAGATATTCCAATATTTGGTGTTTTGATGACAGCGGTGTAGAGTGCATATGATTCACATAATTTTTGCACCCATCAAACTAATCAGTGACCCTCATGCTCAGCAGGGAATCATCTCCACTCATTTATCAGATTTTCCTTTAATTTGTCTGCAGCAGATAACAATAGACACATTCGAGCAAGAACAATAATCAATCATGTTTTCCTTGCCAGTGTCTGACACAGCACAGTAATTAATGTACACGATGCATATCACTGCTAACACCAAATTTATTACTATAGATTACTGTGGATGTTTCTGACCATAAGGATGCACTGGCCATGGAAAACTTAGCTGCAGCAAGAGACAGAGGTTGTGTACGCTGCTGCCCGCAAAGCAACAACGCCATAAACATCCTGGCATCTGGCTTATGTTCCCATCATAAGCTACGCTCAAATTCAATTACCAAGTCAACATTCTCTGAACAATGTCGAAGGGCTCTTGATGGAGTGCTATGCATATAACCCTGATTGGGGATTACGCATAGATGTGATGAATACCGCAAGACCATTGAGAAACACTCCAGCACCATAAATCAAAAACCACAATGATCCTCCAGATTTCAGGCTCTGTTCAGTTCTGGTCATTAGAATTAAAGCTGTATATAAAACACATTTAACAACATCAGAATTAGTGTAATGGTGAGACTTATGGCTTGTTGGTGTGTGTGGGGAATTTTAAGATTTGATTTGCTTTTTTAGCAGCACACACACACACACACACACACACACACACACACACACACACACACACACACTCAAACTAAAGAATTTTTAGAACTTTTAAACTCATTCAATAAACTCCTGGTTCTTAATGGAAATCAACTGAACCACAGAAAACAAACTGCACACAGACATGTCCATGTGTGTGCAGACATGGATCATATTGAGATATATCCACTAAATAATATAAGCTACACTGAAGTTACCCATTAAGTTCGGCTGTTGCCATTTTAGTTTTTTGAGTCAAAATGAGAGGGTGAAGCGGTGGAGGAGTGAGGGGTGGATCTGAAGCAACAACTCCCAGACAGCCTGTCACTCAAGTGGCCCCACCCTTTAAAAAAAGGCGTAACTTTGAGCCTTAATAAAATGTAAACATGTGAGTTAAATAAAAATTCACCCCTGTACAACTGCCGTGGATGTTGAAATTAACTATGCAGATCAAAACATCTAACGTAAACCAGGTTGTAAACATGTTTATTTCTGCTGTAAAGCTGGGCATTTTAACATGGGTATCTACAGGAGGGGGCAGCACGGTGGCTTTGTGGTTAGCACTGTTGCCTCACAGCAAGAGGGTCCTTCGTTCGAATCCCAGTTGGAACGGGGTTTGGTCCGGGCGGGGGCCCTTCTGTGTGGAGTTTGCATGTTCTCCCCGTGTCTGCGTGGGTTCTCTCCGGGGTCTCCAGCTTCCTCCCACAGTCCAAAGACATGCAGCTCAGGTTAATTGGTGACTCTAAATTGCCCTTAGGTGTGACTGTGTGCGTGTATGGTTGTCTGTCTCTATGTGTCGGCCCTGCGATGGTCTGGCAAACTGTCCAGGGTGTACCCCGCCTTCTGCCCGATGACAGCTGGGATTGGCTCCAGTCCCCCCCCCGCGATGACTGACTGACTGACTATCTACGGGGGTTGAGTCTCTCTTTAGCCAGCCTCATGTGGCCATTAAGGAACTGTCCAATGTTGGATTCACTTTTTTTAGACTTGGAGGTTGCAGCTTGGATAAGGTGCTTACTTTTCTCTTTTTCAATACACAGCATACCATAATTTAGAGCTGGTTCAATGCGATGTTAGAAATTATACATCTTGGTTGTTTTGTATAACAAAATAAAAATGTAAACACATTATTAGTTTAAAATATATAATATGAGAAACTAACACCATTATAGATGAATATAAGTTTTAATAAAACATTTAAATTTTGGTTCACACGGGCAAGTATGTAATTTAAGGTCACCATAATTGTTTGAATAAGAAGATGGAGTATGATAGAGTGATATGGAAATGGGGAATTTTGTTTTTGTGCAACTGGCTTATTACTTTTTTTATTCAGATGCTTAAATGAGTCTTTGTGGATTCTGAAAATAGTTTCAGAATAGCGATAAGAGTGAATTGCTATGAAAGTTGGAAAAGCCATTCATGGTCCCCAGATAATTAATTCTAATGACTTTGATGATGCCATGACTTTTCCTTTAGCATCTCCATCAGGTCAAATTTGACATTTGTATTATACGTTTGTTTATGACCAAATACCTGCATCACTCATGACATTCCCATCCACCTCAGCTGTACTTTGTGTTGCTAATTAACAAATGTTACTTCAACTGTAAACATCCCTGCTGATGTTTTTTTTGGTCAGAGCTCCCCTGTGCCTAACACAGAGCCACCAGCACGGCTGTAGACTTGTCTAAAAAGAAGTGGATTTATTATAAAGCAGTTACAGATTTTATCTATAGATAATCCAACCAGGAGAGTTTAATGTGCATCCAAGCCTTGTAAGTGCTTTAACAAGCTGACACTTGTTTGCATTTCATTGGCCAACAAAGTGCATTTCTGAATGACATCGGATTGTGCTTGTAAAAGTTGGGCCAGGATCAAGTTTTTTTTCTCCTCCTGTACTACCCTGCATTTTTCTTTTCTTTTTTTTTTGAGGGCCTCTAGGACAATGCAGTAATCTAATAATGAATAAGGGGGGTACATTTTTGAGGTGGTGCTATTGTCAGTTTGAAGATGGCCATAAACATTTGACAAAGAATAAGATGCTGGCAGCTGCTGCAGGACTAATGCAAGATAAATGTGAATGACGGAGACTGGATGCCTGACAGGGAACTTATATGAGGGCTACCACTGTGCAGCTCATATCAGATTAAATCTGCAGTGGTATTAGCATGCAAATTGAAAAAAAGAGGCAGTATTTCCTTTGGATTAACTGCTACTGCCTGTGACAATGTATTATTATGACAGTAAAGACAATATCATACAGCCATGTGAAATACTGTAGTTGTGTACGTGCATATATGCATCCTAAGAAACATCTCAACTGGTTTACTCATTAAAATGTGCTGTTGGTCAAATTAAAAATAGATTCACATACAAGCGTCACTCTGACACAGTAGAATTCATCAGGATGGATTAACACACACACACACAAATTATACACACAACTCCTCAGAAATTAGAAACTTCTTGGTTAAGATGCACAAAAGCTCACCTTTAATGTGGCCACATATAGTTTCTTTGCTGTCATTTGCTCCCTGAATCCCTGCAGTTACAAACTCAGTGTGAAGTTACATGGGTTAAGTTTAGGAAAAGAAACATGGTGAGAACTGAGCACCAACATTCAGGGCTGAAAAGTGAAGCAAAAATGCAGTTCCTGGAATGGCCACTTGAGGCTGGCTCCACAAGCGAGTAAACTCCCACAGACAGCCATGTTAAAATGTTCAACTTTACTGCAGAAATAAACATGTTTACAGCCTGGTAGAAAAAAGTGGTTTTGGTTTCTATGGGGAATTTCCGCCTTCATAGCAACTGTATGGCTGGAGAATTTTTATATAGCTCACCTGTTCTATTAAGGTTTAAAGTTACGCATTTTAAAGTGTGAGGCCACTTTGATTAGGGCTCTCAGTCAGATCCACCCTTCACTCCTCCACAACTACTGGCTCCAAAAAACCAAGTTGGCACCAGCCTAAATGCCAAACTCAAGGCTTTAAAACAGGAGTCCACACAAACCAATAGGTGATGACATTGTCGCTTCGTCCATTACAGTCTATGTTTATATGCAAATTATTGGGTCATTATTATGTGGGATAATTCTGAATTGTGGTGCATTACTTTTCATATGTATCCATACGAATAGTGCATGAGACATGAGAACAGCCTGTCTCTGAATATTGTACATCAGAACAAGTGTCAGACAACATTTGAAAATACAAAAAAAAAGTAGAATTGTAGAAGAAGAATTCGAAACACCATATTTTATCCTATATATGATCTGTCTTAATACAGCAGATTGGAAACAGCAATGGCCATAAATTAAGGTTTAGAAATTGGTAACTGATTTGACACAAATCAGAAATTCATCAATTATTGTGATCCCACAGCCTGTATAAAACTGATAAATTGCTATAAACCTAAACTATCTCCTGAGTTTAATGGTAAAAACCTCAACTACACATAAAGCTAACTCGTTCCTTTTGGTGTGGGAGCTTGTGGAATCATTCTGTCAGTTATAATATGAGATGAGCTCTTTGCATGGTTCTCATCACTTCCTCGGCTCTCCAGTTGCTTCATGTTGGCTGAGAGGATTTTTGCGGTAGCTCTGAAATCAGCAAACAAGTATGTGTTGTGATCCTGGAGTCTGCGAGCTGCGGTTGCACTTTGGCTTGCGGAGCTAAGAATTGACATGCTCCTGCCGCAGTCATCAAGGTGTAACTCAGTTGACATCTTGTGTGCTGGTCAGCCATCTCCCTTTGAAGCAGCTCTTTAAGAGTAGTGTTTACCACCACTGCCGCCTTAAAAAAAAGCTCAATCACTTGGGTTTTAGAGACATTTAAAATTGAGTAATTGAAAACACTTGTCTGTGTGAACGGATGTGGGCACCCCTCCAAAATGTATTCCTGAGATGCCTGGGCTGGAGACAGATCCAGATGGGTCTGAACTGAAACCAGATGGCTGGGTGAAGGGAACATAGCCTAGGTACTACTGCATGCTGCATACAGACAGAGTCTTTCGAAGGCACAGGCACGGTGATTTTTCTTGGTATGTGTGTGTGTGTGTGTGTGTGTGTGTGTGTGTGTGTGTGTGTGTTTGAAGCGTTGATGAAAGTGTGTGCTTGGGCGGTGGAATGTAAAGAGAAATTACACTTATTGTCTAAATCTAAGAAGGTAGAAATGTAATATGATTGCATTTTTTGAGGGTTTACAAATGTCGACTGACTAATTTTATCAGCTTGTTTGAGAGATGGACAAAATAAATAATAAAGACACACTATAACTTACATAGATTCCTTCAGAAACGCCTAATAGATCTACCATTTGAATCTGGTGCCCGTCTATTACACACCGCTGTTCTTGTTCAGATCATTTGGGCCGCAACCGACACTTTGGCATTTAAACACCAGACTGAGCCACAAGCATCCGATGTTCAACTGAGGAGCCGTGACATTGAATTTAAAAAGTCTGACACAGAGTATAAATTGTTGAAAAAGCTGTAGATCTCAAGATCTGCTTTTCATATTTTACAGGGAGCACATTCCAGAGGGCACTTTTCAAACATTTCTGTCTCATACTGTGTGAGTTTCCTTACATGTGTCAAGCAAACTGCAGAGTAAATTCTCTATTTATTACACTAAAGACCCTTTTACTCTGCTTGTTCAAGGCGGGAATATCCAGCACGTTCTCATTTCAAGTCACTACATGTTGCTGTTTTGCAGTGGACTTCCACATCTACACATCACGTTTTAGGTATCCCTTTGCGTCTGCTGTTGATGTTCCGAGATGAAGCCACTTGGATGTCAACAAATGCACATGGTTGGATGATGCCGCACGTGGTAATAATTAGAGAACCCAAGCACAACCCAACCAACTCAGGACTGTCAACAAACGCACATGCTGATATGGATCGCTAGGATTAGGGGAAGAAAGTCGCAAAAAAAAAAATGGAAATGACAGGTTCCATTTGGCTGCGTTCCAAAGTGAAGCTGCCCATTTTGTTATCATGTGGATGCAGCATGTGCAGCATAAAATAACACCAGGAATAGTTTTGTCCAACAGCGTTTCATTAGCACGAGAAAGGTAGCTTTTGGCATTACGATCTCTTAAAGCGGCAGTATTTTATGAGTTTGGAATAAGAACGGGCTGGAATAACATGCCATTAAACTGCTCTGTACAAACGGTATGATCCTGGAATGGGGGACAGAGTTGTCTTGCCTTTAAGCTAGCAGTGGAAGTAGAAACAGCGCCTAAACAGTGTCTGTGTAAATGGGACAATAAGCGGAGAGGACTATGGGCATGTAATGGGTGCCATCCATGGCCATCATCCAGGAGATTTAAAAAGCAGTTAGCAGCAGTTAGCAACTAACAGAGAAGAACAGCAACCGAAAAGGTCTGCAAATTGGAATAACATGAAGTCAGGACGCTCCTTATCCTTCGATCAGAAGACAAGATCAGCTACCATATAGAAGAGATGGTAAATGATTGTTATTGCCAATTTTATGCTATTGATATTGTTTAGAAAATGCTGCCAGTGCATATGTAAAAGTCATATAAGAGGCTGGCGCTGTTCTGTTAAATGTTATGTCTGTCATGCTTCTACAATGATGGCATGCCTTCTAAAATCACACACTGGAGAAGCATGATGCTGTTGTCGTTTTATTCTGTGTGAAAAAGCAAAGGTGGCGTAAAGAACGGACTTCCTAGTGGCCCTATGGCGCTATCTCTGAATAAAAAGGGCTTAAAGCCACTGTTGCTACTGTTGGAAAAAGTTACTGCAAACACACCCGTGGACCAGACGACAAAAAATCTACAAAACTGCAGGTGTTTCAAACAACAAATGCAAAAGTGCAACTGCATGATTCGGAGGGACAAAGCTCTGGGAGTGATATTGTAATTCAAAGAGCTGGCTCTGCCCTTTGGGAAATAGTGTGGGTCTGATAAATTAATGCATTTCAAATGTATCTTCAACAGCATGGCTCACGCAAGTAGACAATACTTTCCAACATGTTACTTCAAAAGCATTCCCAATAACAATGTTTCCAATCAGATTTTAGCTGCTTGCAAGAGAAAACTAAAAAACAAGCACATACAATTTCAAAGCTGCACTTTTTTGTCCTTGTAAAATGTCTTTGGGCTCTAGATCTGGGTGAGCAACATCCTTATAATTCCCTGAGGTGAAATTAGTCATTTCAGTTGTCTTACAGGAAGGTGAAAGAGCAGAAACAGCTACAGATGGAGCCGGCAGCTGAGATTTAGTATCTTGCTCAAGGACACTTCAGCAGCACAGATGCTTGTGTGTGACTGTGAAACACTACACCTCACCGATGATGTGCCATAGATGAACTCTGGTCAAAGAAACCCAATTTAGGAGTCTGATATGACTCACAAAATGCTACTCCCTGATGTAACCTAAAGCATGTGTAGCATCTGGATTAAGATCATATCATTCAAAAATTCTTTGTGATAGCATCGATGACCAGAGGCAAAGCAAAGCGTGGCTTCTGGGACTATTTTGTTAATAAAAAATAGCAAAGTAAAACCAAAAAAAAAAGCCTTTTTTTGATGGCAGGAGTGAAAATGCAGTTGGAGAACAATCAGATACAAAATGAGATGTGTGCTCTACAGGAGGATTTTTTTTCTCTTGGCAACTATCATCTTTTTCCCAAATGATTTACAGATTTTTAGGCATTCTATGTCTCCAATAGTTTAAAAAATAGTGCATATAGCTGCTGTAAATGGGGAAAAAATCTTCCCGGGGGAGCATGCCCCTGGACCCCTTTAGGTTTGGGCCAAGCCCCGAATGTTTACAACGTCTGGCTCCTTCTCTGTTGATGACAGTAAGATTAGGTTATTATCTAGTTATTTATTATCCTGCCTCTCTGAATAAAATCTTTGCCCATAATAGAAACATTTTGTCCCTTCAGCTGCAGTTGCAAATCTAAGCAAGCCCATCACCAAGTCAGCACGCATCCCCAGTGTAAGGAAAGGCCAGGCACACTTTAAAATGCTGAGCTGAATTTGGGAGACATGTTGTAAGCTGCCTTTACGACTGTGATAAAAAAAAAACAAACAATATGCAATTTTTAATGGAAGTTGCAAAGCAAATTTTGTCCGTAGAACTGGTGGAGAAATGTGCAAAAGTAGTGGATGGAATTAAGTCAAAGGATTAAATACTGCATTGCTAATACCCCATCTCAAACGTCAATGTGATGCACCCAGTATTTGCTGCATTCTGGTGATTTTTTATGCTATTTTGTTTTTCCTTTTCTGCATTAATTTATGGTGAGAATGTCTTAACGTTTGTCAAAATAAAAGTCTTCTGGCACTTTCATGTTTTAACTGATAGGGACAAATGCACATGTTGTAAACATTGAGGGGGACATGTCTCTTAAACACAAAAGCAGTACAGTGTCTATGCTTAACATGTTTTTCCACATGAATATTTATTTTTGGTATTTAAGATCTGTGAATATTTGTAAATACTAACAAACGGAGGTAGAAGAATGATGTGCCAACCTTATCATCTAGTTCTTTTACTGGACTTGAGGACAAGGTTGTCTTTTCGGACACATCAAACTTCAGGATTTCAATCAAGACAGTGATAGCTATAAGGTTGTTTGTCTCTGATGTTTACGTTTTCCCGGAAAAATATACCGCATATAAGATGTAGATAGAAAGAAATCTTCCACAGTCTTCAATCCATATTGTACAAAAAATGACAATTTTATGTTTCTACATGTTCTTGATTATATTTCCCTTTGCAGAGCAGCGCCTTCACTTAATCATCTGTAGTTACATCTCACACCAGCGCCTGGAGAATGTGGAAACATTTGTAGCAATTAACTTTTTCTAATGTAATGTTTTGGTCCTAATGTTTCATGCTGCAGAGCTGCAGTGTGTTTTCATTCCAGCCTCCAGATGTATATCCCTGCTATGCTACTCGTATTGGATACATGTTCAGGAATGCAGATCCCTTGAGTTTTTGCGTTATGTTCGAGTCATGCAGACATCTGTTTGAGGAAAAACACCATCCATTCAGATACTGCCGAGGAAGGAATGAATTTACCACTCTTAAGAAAATAAACTGAAACATTACACCGTCCATTCCCGTGATGTGACAATGAGTAGCTTGTCAGTCTGAATCATACTTTTTCTAAGGATGTGAATTCCACAGGGCCACAACAAAACAAGAGCGGAGTCTGCTAATTTCAGCCTTTTTGAGCGGTGAATACCACTTATAATAGTAAATTAGCTGTTCAGTACCCACTGAAACCAGATCTCAGTTTGGTTGCTTCAATAGACTTTGCTCTAACAATACAGAGTATGACTGTGGTTTCAGTAACATTGAAAAGGACAGTTTGATTCATGGAAAGGTTTCCAACAATTTTCACCTAAGAACTTTATACATGGATGTGTAATTATTTCAGATCTTTTCTTGAGATTAAAAAGCGACGTCTCCCTTTCGAAGTTTGGGGGTCTCTCAATTTCCGACGGCCCTGCTGGGTGCTGTGTCTAATGGAAAGGTCCTGGTTCTTTCTGTCATTACTGTTAGCTCACAGCTAACCCCCTATTCAAAATATTTCCTAAAAATTGAAGTGTTATTTTCATGTGAACACCACAAGCATCTGTCGGCAGAAAGCAACAATCCACCTGACCAAACATCACACATCAAGACACACACAGAAAATTCAAAATCTGAGTGCAAACCCATCACCATCCACTGGCTTTACATGTGGGTAACTAATTATAGTCCTACAAGGTGCATCTTTCCACTTCTCAAATATGACAAATTATATTGCTTCCCCTGCATCCACCCCGCACACTAAAAACAAGGGCGTAGGTTTCATTTCAACACTGGTGGGGGCACATGAAACAGGGGTTCTCCGCCAGAATATTTTGAACATCAAACGCTAAATTTCTTGCATTCTGATTTTTCTTTTCTTTTTCAATTTGCTCTTTTTCTGCATCAATTAATGGTGTAAATATCTTTAATTTTGTCAAAATTAAAATCCTTCCCTACTTTCATGTTTTTCTTAGGGGGGGGGCAAAAGCACATGTTCTAAATATTTCTGCATCCCCCCAGAAATCTACACTTATGCTAAAAATAGAGTGTTTGAAGGTGTTGCTTTACAGCAGGGGTGTCCAAACTTTTTTGAATGGAGGCCAGATCATTTAATGTGAAAATACCTGGGGGGCAGCTGCTTCTTGCATCAACTACAGACATAGATAGATAGATAGATAGATAGATAGATAGATAGATAGATAGATAGATAGATAGATAGATAGATAGATAGATACTTTGGACTTTGGGTGTACACGCTTTACATCTAAGTTGTAGCCCAGTATAATAGCTCATGTAAGTCAGTTAAATCTGACAAAAGTCCCTTTTGTGGACATTTGTCAGATTTAACCGTCCTTCAGGTGACATCTTGCAAGTTCTTTTACATAACTCATTACATAAACTTACAGACAGACATTAGCAATATTTGTGATTAATTGGCTCGAGCTTGATAAAAGATCAACCTCCCATTTATTACATTCATTTCAAATCTCTTGCTCATAATGAGCAATCTCATAATCTTATAATTATAGAGGAAGTTGCTGTCAGGCAAACAGCAATAAGCTTCGGGGCAAAATTCAACTTAGATGCAAAAATGATCTCTAATCAGAGAATCAGTTCATCCACCTCAATGGAAATGAATGCAAAACTCTCACGCTGCAGCAGGACGTTTTCACCCTCTGTAACAGATTTGTCCTTTCAGTGAACTCTGCCCTCTATCTCCAACGCCATGCCAGTGTTGTCTGTTATATTTCTGAAAACAAGGTGAATCACCTTCTTCTACCTGACAAAGGAATTCATTATCCTTTCCTCCCCAGAGGACGCAGAAGTGGTCTTCTCAAATGTGTTTGTGGTATGGCTACGCTCCAGAAAGAAGGAGTCTGCAGCAATGTGCTAACAAGGACGAGACCGACTTCTGAACTCATGAATAAACTCTCAACTCCCGTCTTCAGTTTCAGCGGAGGCGCATCCCCCACCCGGCTTGTGCAAAAAAGCATAGGGAGGCAATAAATGCAAGAGCAGCAACATAGTCATGGCAAGCATGAATATCAGCTCAACATCTGTCTCAAATCGCACATTGTTCAGATTGTTGTTTTTGTCAGTTCTTTTTTTTTAGGAGTGCTGACATAACCAATAAGCAAGCAGGCCGATCTTTGACACACTGTTTTCCACACCTAATTTGCACGGAGGAGATCCAGTCATCACTCTGGAAACTCCTTTACTGTAACACAAAGAAGTGTTTCAATGTAAACGCACAAACTGATCTTACTCTTATAAACCTAGGAAACAGATTGCTTTGATAAATGTAAGTTTAAATATTAAATATAAATATTTGTTTTAATTTGTGTTTATTTCATATATAATTGTTAAGTTGACTTATGCTTTAGTTGTATTTACTTAATTTTGTGAAAGTTGTTGCCACTTAAAAGTGACAAGTGAATTAACCTGTTCTTTGTAAATTTTGACAACTTAGGTTTTTAAGTAATCTAAGCTGGACTTAACTGAACAGTTTCATCTATTTTGCAAGTTTGCAATTGCGATAAAACAGCATGACATGGAGTCCTGTTAAAATCTTAACTAAAGTCAAAGACACAGATTTAATCAGAATCCTTGTAGTTTTGTCCTGACCGATTTTTTTATAAGGCTTAATCATGGATCTGTTTTGATTGTATAATTTTATTTGTTTCCTCAAACTCTGGTCTTTTCTTAAGATGCTCAGAATGGCATTTTGTTAAAATGAAAAAAATCCTGCAAACTAATCATTCTTTGTTGCGTTACTTTATTTATCAAATGCAATCAGTTTCCTACCGGCTAAACACAACTATTGCGTTAAGTCAGACTACCTTGGTTTGCTCAAGTTGCTATAACTTAGAAAAAACAAGTTAAAATTCACTTGTCATTTTTAAGTTGACTTCACAGTTGACCTCAAAAAAATTTCAGTGAACCTTGTAAATAGATATAAAGTAAAAATGATGTAAGAGTAGATATGCTTAATAATCTTCTACAAGCCAATCGGTTTCATAGATATTTTTAAGTAAGATCAACTTGTCAAATTTTACAGTGTAAAGGAATAAAACTGACTATGTTAAACGTGTAACGTATGCCCTTCAGGGACTTGGATGTTGATAGTGATTGATTGTGACAGTAGATAATAGCTCATTCATTAAGCAGTTACATTCATATTATCTTTCCATTACAAAAACTATTGGTGCAGCTGGCAGGGGCCCATATTTGGATTCCCCAGCAGAGATAAGGTGCCAACAGCTCAACATTATGCCCAACTGACAACTCTCTGGGAGAAATGAGGGTTATAACACAAAGACTGCCAAAGACAACCAGAACAAAAACACAAAGAGGCCTTTTAAGAGAAGTGATTTGACATAACATGCAAGGAAAATACCACAAATCTTTTACTAATGGGAGAACTAATGGGAGTGATTTATGCTTGGCACACACTGACACCTGTAATGAACTGCATATCTGAGGGCAAGCATGACTTGAATCGTTTTGGAAGCCTGGAGAAGTTAGTCTGTGCAATGAAACCAAATAGTTTCCTTCTTCTTCTTTTACTCCACATTCTCATCATCAGGACAATTCAGCTTCCTTTAGTGTCTGAATCTGTCTGTAACAGTTGAGTGTTGTGCTGGGTGAAGAGGCGTGAGGCCTCCATGATTAATGATAGCTTAGAGTCCCACACATCATCCTCTGTATGCCGGCACGTGCAGCTGCAAGTTAGTGGACTCTGAGCCAACATTTCACAGTCTTTGGAAGAGGAGAATGGAGAATTAGATCAACAGCTATCATTATCCGCACTTAATGTCAACGACACAGGTAGCTTATCTCCATGTGAAGTAGACTCTGTTGAGTTAAAGCAACAATGGTGTCATCAGTAAGCACGAGTCAGGAAAATGCCAGAGTGATAAAAAACAAGGCATGTCATTTGAATATTCTGAGTTTATGTTTGGACAAAGTACGCATCACATTTGATTAAAATACAGGTTGGATAAATGCACCTGCTTTGCCTGTGTTGATGTTAGGGAGTGTAGAAAAATTATTTGGGGAGGGATGAAGGGCTGAAGCTAAAAAAGCAAGACCCTCCCCAGTGATATTATTTCTTTTGGAGCCTCCACCCTCTAATAAATATTACAAAAACTAACAACTAAAAGAAGCCAAATTAAAAAAAAATAAATACTACTACTACTACTACTACTACTACTACTACTACTACTACTACTACTACTAATAATAATAATAATAATAATAATAATAATAATAATACACTTTCAACAATAATATGCTCTGTGAAATAACAATTTTCCAGTATGTACGTTACAAAAAGTAACATTAGTACTTGGTCAGTTTATCACATTAAAGTATATACACAAGGTAATATGTATAAACAAAGCTACACGAGAAGAAAATAAGATAAGATGGGTTCAGATTAGGGATGGGTAGTGAAAGCCGGTATTAACTGGTACCGGTACATGATTGGGTCGGTACTTAAGTACCAATAAGCTCTATGACAAACGGTGCTGCTATCTGTAATTATGACATGAACTGTGTAACGTTCATTCATGAATGTTGAGGATGGTTTAGGTATGATACATAACTTCTGATAGGTATAATGAGAATAAAGTTACAAGACAACAGTAAAGTAACAATACACGTTAATTAATAAGGACTGTAGTTATATTTTTTACTCAAAGGAAACTGTGAAGATTCACATGAGAAGTTATAATGTAGAGAAACCTCGCAGTGCTCTCAGTTTGTGGACGTAGGGTCAGTCAAAGAAAAGCTCCATTATAAGTCACACAGGAGAGGGCAGAAACCTTGCAGGTCATGTCGGTTTGTGGAAATAGTTTGTCAAAGGAAATCTGAATAGCCAGTGTCACATGAGAAGTCACACAAATAATTGAGTTGCCAAGTTAGTGTCAAAAACAAAATAAATCGATTTTTTTTCACAGCTTTACATGTGACGTCTTTATTTTCTGCATCAAATTAAAGATGTTATTATCGATAAGTATAAGTATCAGAATCTAAGCAGTACAATGTTGGTATCAGTAACTATAAAATCCTAATGATACCCATCCCTAATTCAGATTGCAGAAAATGTGTGCATTAATGATCTGATCAGTACTATTCAGACCTGTCACACTAAACAGTCACTGTACTTATCAACTTAACTTATAAACTCATTATTCCAAATGTCACCAAAAAAAGTTGACAATGTTGCATGCTGAACTTTATGTTATAAATTATATTGTAATCTTTTTTTATTTTAAGATATTTTCAGCATTTCTACTTTATTTGACAGAGATAACTTGGAGAGAGACAGGAAAGGCAGGGGGAGAGAGAGGGCAGCAAAGGGCTGGATCCAACATGATCTGCTGCGGGAAGGATTCAGCCTCAACACTTGGTGTGTGCTCTCTATCAGGTGAGCCACCAGGGTGCCCCATAGTCTAACTTTAAATAACACATTAAATTTACCAATTCTGTAATGACGTAGGAAGTCACGGATGTCTTCCTTTAAAGATATATTTTTCTGTCTAAATAGAGATTCACACTCTGTGTTTTTTCCGAATTACATATTGGTCCTAACAGCTGCCAGTGGATTGTGATGGTGAAATCCAGTTCTGATGAAGAGACAAGATAACAATCATCTGCATTTAGGAAATCTCACCTTCATGTAACGAACTGTAACTATTGGATTTTTTTAGTCCAATAAAATTGACATTAAAGCTAAGGAAAAAATAAAATCTAAATCTGGGATAAGGAAAAAAAATCCTAACAGCAAATAATTTTGTTACACTCCCTTGTCTACTACGATTCAGTTTGGCCAGAAAAAAAAGAAATATATGTAAATTGCATCATAGAGGTTATCATTGGCATTTCTAGGATTTGAGGACATTGGGGACTTAGCTCGGACCTCAGTAGGGGGATCCGTTTTTTTTTTGTTTTGTTTTGTTTTAAAATGGACAAGCTCAATTTTGATACTCCTTTTATGCGCTCTGGCACAGTATTAACAGTACCTTAAAAAACAACTTTCCAGCCATTTTGCTGATTATCTGTATTGGCATTGGCAAAAATAATTAATCAAAAAGTGAAAAGTGTCCACATGGGAGGAACTTTTACTTCATAAAATCAATTTATTAATTTATTATTTCTTTTTTAAATTTTCACTTGACTTTATAAAAAAAATACTGCTGGGAATTTACATATTCCAATATATATATGTTACATAATATGTTATATTGCAAATTCTTAATATTGAGAGAAAGATTTTCAATTTTATTATAAATGCATATTGGTTCTAAATATTGGTTATTGGTCTAAAAATTAACTACTAATAATCAGTATCAGCCCTAAAAAAAAAAAAAAAAAAAAAAAAATCACATCTGCAACTACTGTATCTCATAGACTAGTGGCTATTATATAATTCCACCCTTCCATCTGTCACTTTAGCTTAAGTTACAGTTATATATAACTAAAGCTAAAGTGACAGGTGAAGGGGAATAATGATATATATACACGATAGCCACTAGTCTGTGAGATACAGTAATTGCAGCTGTGGTTTTAAAAAGTCTGTATATTCCAGAAATAAAAGAGATACATTTATATTTTGTTTCTTGGGGCCATTATAAGATATAATGGCCAGATTCCCCATGTTGAGCTGAAGGATGCACAGTGTTGGCCGCTGTTAAATGATTTTATCAATTAGTAGTGGAAAGAGCAGGACCACGGTCTTGAATCCTGCCTTCTGATTGGTCCACACGCAGAACTCGTAATGTTCAGCGCTCCCATATAAACCCATGCAGACTTGACATCGGTGCTATCTGTCATGCAAGTCAAAAGGATAGTGAGGAGTCCAGTGTAAAGACATTGCCGGCAGCTTACTTGTGATAGCCTACGTTTCTTGTGTTTTCGGCGCTGCAGAAGCTTTTGGAGCGTCATTCTTATGAATTACACACAGAGCAGGAGGCGTCTCTTTACATTTAGTTGTATTATCTGTGTTGAGAGGACGATGCCTTTGAGGACCGGACTTTTTCTCCTGATGGTGCTGAACGCATCTGCATATGAACTGGATCAAAACGAGTCTTATTCGCCCAGGAGAACACGCTTTTCTGCCAATAGCCCTTGTAAGTAACACGCTGCCTCCATCTGCATATCTCAGAGTGCACTGCTTGCTTTTTCTTTTTTCTTTTCTTTTTTAACACCCCATTTCCACAATATACAGGCTTTACCTTTGCTCGTTTTGTATGTGGAGATGTTTTTTTCCTCATAATTATTTTTGGCCTACGCAGCCTTTTGTGTGTTAACGAGCGCCTTGATTCATGGAAAAGGCTGCGGGATTAACGCTGTGGTTTTTGCCGGTGTCCTGCCGGCAACAGATGAGCATGGAGCTTGGTGCTGACACCTGAGAGTGCAGGCTGTGTCATGCTGGTATTCTCATGGTCGTTTTGGCTGCTGCATTCAGCATTATAGTGGACTTGAGGAGGGTTTTAGTGCATAAAGCCTACTGTGCAGCCTTCCTGTGTAGCAAAAGATTGTATTTTATCACACAGTTTGTCACTGGGGCTTAGTCTTTTGGACATATAAATGCAACCCTATGAGTTCACATTTGTTATCCATCAAAAAAAAGAAAAGCCTGAGTCATAATCCCTTGCAATAACCATCCAGAAATGACACTGCAAAGCATGAATATGCATGGCTTCATTCAAATGTTGACTTTTCCTTTTTAACACAAAGGTACAGCGCAGCGATAAAAGACAGTGGGAGACAGGGATGCTGATTCCCCTTCTGCAGGAATTGCTTCATCATCATAAGATTTGCAGCTCACTCTCTGTATTTGCGAGCAATCTCTGGTCCCTGATGGCAGGCAGACTTTATCTGACTGTGCAGGTCAACATGGGGCCCCAGATTCCAAGTCTGCCAAGTAGGCTTAGGCTCCGCGGTGACATTTCTTAATGGTTATTACAAAGGATTTGAGTCCGGCTGCCTGCCATCTCAGTGGATTCTTGGATGGAGAATAAGGGAAGCCAACTATCTGGATACACTGATTTACAGATTATGTTTTATAGCTCATTCTTGGTGTAAAATTTCAAGTCAGTTGCATGGACTTAGAGCTGTGTTCCACATGGTCAAGATCAGTTTTCTTTTTTTTTTTTTTTTTTAGAAAATGGACTGAGGGATGTTGCAGAGTAGCTGTTTCATAGGGTTTATGAAGATGGGGATCAGGGTCGGTTGTGGGCTTATCAGCCTAATATTTATTCCAGTCATGTGACACTCCTGATATGAACATGGCAGCATGTATTTCATTATGTAGAGGTTCATGGGGATCATTAACGGGTATATAACTGGACTGTGATATTTGCTTGGAGGAAGAGTCCTCAAATTCAGCTAGACATTTGTGTAAAAAATTGAAGACAAAGCATGGTGGCAATGTATGTGTGTGTGTGTGTGTGTGTGTGTGTGTGTGTGTGTGTGTGTGTGTGTGTGTGTGTGTGTGTGTGTGTGTGTGTGTGTGCCAGTGGTACAAGTGTATGTTTGTGTGTGTCTACAGGCACGCCAAAAATTTTCAGTAAACTCCTTGGTATTTCTGGTGCTGTTCATCCAAGCTCTGCTGAAAAGAACCAAACAGTGGAATATAGGTCCCTGCCAAGAGAAAAGTGCTATAGTGCCAAATAGTGTCTGAGACTCTCCGAGTTGTAAGGTGTCCAATCTCCAGTCAAGTCACTATTTGCCCCGAGTGACTGTATGTCTTTTGTGAATCACCAAAGTATGAACATTCTCTTTTGTTCACTGCATTTTTGTGCCGAAACCCTGGCAACCCTTGTGTAATGAGCTCAGTGAGTGTGCAGTGATTCCCAGTGAACCCACTGTTGGCTCCCCTGCTGATGGTTCATTCTCTGTGCCCACAGCAGATGTGGCACGCTGTCTCAACAGTGCCCTCCAAGTTGGCTGTGGAGCCTTCGCCTGCCTGGAAAACTCAACTTGTGACACAGATGGCATGCATGACATCTGCAAGTCCTTCCTTTACAGTGCTGCTAAATTTGACACTCAGGTATACACACTTTAATTAATTTCACAGAGACTACACACACAGTATGCCATTCTCTCTGTTTCTACTGTGCACATGGACTTGTGTAGGATTACATGGGCGTAACTGTTAGGGCAAGAATGTGTGAAGCACTGCTGTGTTTTTACAGGGTAAAGCATTTGTGAAGGAGAGCCTTAAGTGCATTGCCAATGGCATCACCGCGAAGGCATTCCCCACCATCCGCCGCTGCTCCACCTTCCAAAGAATGATATCTGAAGTCCAAGAGGAGTGTTACAGCAAGCTGGACATCTGCACTGTGGCCCGATCGAATCCAGATGCTATTGGCGAAGTGGCACAGCTACCAAGTCACTTCCCCAATAGGTGAGCTCTTCCTCTACTGCATTTTTGTGTTTTCAATAGCTTGAAAGGAGCCATTTAAATCCTCACATGGAGCAGGTCTTTACCCAGAGAGTCTGCCATGTTGCACCGCCATCTTTCTAATCTACAGTAGCCCAGAATGGACAAACCAAACACTGGCTTTAGATAGGGCCATTTGCATTTTTGTAGTCGGCAGCCCCTCAGCAAAAAGAGCATACGAAAAACACAGATTTATTTTACATTAGTTAGCTTTATTCAGTGTTTTTACTGGTTTAAATCACCTGGTACGTTTGTTTTTGAGAGGAGGAGACCTCTGCAGATAAATCATCTCTCAGTAAAAATGTCTTTAAGGGTTAGGCTTAAAATTTTAACTGGGAGAACTTTAAGATGGTTGCAAGCTGCAATCTTTAACGCTAGATACCACTAATTCCACTAAATCTTACACACTGGACCTTTAAAAACAATGGTTTATTTCACCAGCAATCAGCAAAAGCTGCCAATTACAAGTGAATGAGACATATTCCTGAATCACCTAAAACATCACCATTGTACATGGCTGGCATGTTGCAAATACTAAATTTGCGCCCTGATTTATGCAGCACAACAGATGCCTAAATTTGTATAGATTTCCATGTTTTGTTTACCATCTGCTTCATAAATTCTTTCATACAATGAAGGAAAATAAAAAAGGAATAACAAGTCTTCATATTTTTAGTTCCTGTTGTGGATGTTATACATACAGGATCAAGGTTTGAGGGTGAATACAAAAGGGCTAAGCACAAGGTAAAAAAAAGGCACAAGGCTTGACAGTGCCACTCCCACATGGATGGCATCAGACTCTAGAGCACATGTGCAAACACACTGAAATAGGCAAGGGCGCAGGTTTTATTTTAACATTGTGGGGGCACATATGAAATGGAGGGGGGTCTAGGGGTCCTCTTTCAGAAAATTTTAAGCATCAAACACTAATGCATTCTGCATTTTGGGGAATGTATGCACCAATTTGTGCCTTTTCTACATCATTATATGGTGCAAATGTCTTTAACCTTGTCCAGAAATAAGTCCCCTACCACTTTCAAGCTTTAAATAG
Source organism: Plectropomus leopardus (assembly GCF_008729295.1). Taxonomy (NCBI): domain Eukaryota; kingdom Metazoa; phylum Chordata; class Actinopteri; order Perciformes; family Serranidae; genus Plectropomus; species Plectropomus leopardus. The sequence goes on from NC_056468.1 coordinate 13,990,781, forward strand.
GGGGGGTAAATGCACATGTTCAAGATATTGACGGGGGGGGGGGGGGCATCCCCTGCTACCCCCGAAAATTCTACAGCTATGGAAATACATGTAAAGATTTGAGCTGTAGAACAGGAATATATAGTTGCACATTTTTGTCCATTTTGTCTTTCTTTCATTTCAGCTCTTCACATCCTGCGATGCTTTGTTTTGTTGTCCTAGGTTTTACGGTAAGCTGCTACAGAGCCTCATGGACTGTGATGAGGACACAGTGGACCGCGTTAGGACCAGCATGGTGTCGCGGCTAGGCCCAGAGATGACCATGCTTATTCAGCTGCTGCAGAACAAGCCCTGCCCATCCACTGCTGTGGCTGCAGCTGCCGCCATCCCAACTGGAGTGGAGGGCCGTGGGAGTTGGCGCTGGTCCATGGGTCCCCATATGTACAAGATCCAGCCTAATCTGCGAAACAGAGACTCTGCCAGTCATTTTGGCAAAAAACGCTCGGCCAGTGACAGCTCCTAACTTCCACTCAGATTCAGAAACTCCACACTCCTCAAAACATCATGAAAGCTCCTCTATTCCCTAGGGGTGATAGAAATCCACTCCTCCGCTAGACTGGAAGTTACAGAAATATGCACCTCTAGGGAATGCCGGAACGCCCATAGAGTTGATATCAGAGTTTGATTGTTGTTCTATTGTATATCCTACACTTTAGGCTTGAGAGAAACCCCCTTTCCATCGAGTCCGCTCACAGTTAGTGTTGAACATGTGGCTGTTGCATCTGTGCGACATGGTCCTGTTCACTCCTCGTCACCTCCTCCAACAGAGATGAATCCTTAAGAAGATGCCAAGCAAAAAAAAAAGTTTAAAAAAAACAAAACAAAAAAAAACAGCCATAGTGGTTCGCACCTCTAGAGCACAAGTTCATACTTTAAAAGACAAATCTCATAATCTCGATATTCGTTCATGAATAGAAATCAGTAGTTGGATTATTAGTTCATTGATAGGAATGGGAAATTATTGGTAGACGTGTCTAATATTTCAGAGGTGGGACCAGTCAAATTGTGAGCATGAGATGTTAAATTTCATATCTATTTTCTGATTAACACAACAGTTAAATGTACTGTATACGAAGTTATCTGAGACAGCCATAGCTAGCCCTCTAAAAGAGAGCACTCATATGGAGTGAGGTCTGTAGAGGTTTCATAACAACCTTTGAGAGGTTACCTTAAACTGACCAAAAAACTTCAAACTGCCCTGAATGCTATTCATGAAATACCAAAATAGTGTATAGCTATAGCACTTATAATTGTTTTTTTCTTTCTGATGGCAGATGTAGCCATGGTCATGTGTTTCAAATCATCATCCTGCACATAAGGATTGTTCAGGTCGTGGCCAAGTCTCAGAAAAAGTCCATTGTGCATATCTTGTATCCAGACACTTGTAATGCATATGACTGTTGAGCTCTACGGTATACAGTATGTGGGACCATGTTTAGTGGAATCTGTATCCATGTTCTTAACCGAGTGTGAAGCAGCAGTGTATGTGCAGTAGCTGATTAGCACGTTCACCGATGAGACTGAGAGCAGCCATCTTTTTGGACTGATGATCATCATTCTCTGAGGTGAATAACGTGACATACACGCTGGCTTCCAGTGTCAAGATTGAGAGTGACTATTTAAAAAAAAGCCTTGTTGGAATGATATTTATTTTCCTACTATATTATTTAATGTTGTTGATTTTTTTTTTTATTTTAATGCATTATTGTAGTTTTAATTCGTTTACAGATTTTAAAAAAAGCAGTTCAGTCATGGCTCCTATTTGAACATGAGCTCTATGCCAAAAAACACACACACAAAAAAAAAAACAAAAAAAAAAAAAAAAAAAAAAAAAAGAGCTGACACTCTGGTGACTGAATGGGACCCATGTCATGACTCTGTGCTGGCCATAGGGGAACAAGGTCGGTCATTCAAGTCAGGTGATTTATTTTAGGGGTGTTACAAGGGACCACAACTAAACAATAGCTTCACTTTGACACACTTTCTGGTTGAAAGAAAAAAAAAAAGGTTGTCATTGCAGCTGCTAGATCTAGACGTGCTTGTTCAGTGCTGGGGGGTTTGTGCACATTATTGAAGAGTGATCAGGTATAATCACAGTAAATCAAACACCAGCATCAAGTGTTTTCATGGCTCTGCGCTAGTTTTGCAGTGCTTCTCTTGACATGGGTTACATTTTTTATTTTTTTGGGTAATTTTCCTTAAACGTATGCTATGCAGGAATTGTCGGTTACTGTTTGCAAACACAAAGTTCAAACTTGGCCCTTTCTACACTGCTGGCTACATTGCAGGAACGTTATATTTGCTGTAAATTAAAAGACAATAGTTAGGCAAGCTAACTAATCTAACTGCTGAGAACCACACAGGATCAGGAAACAGGCCAACTACATGTCGCTCGTCCTCCCCATCCTCCTCCTCAGTGCTCAGCAGTGAAGGTGGAAGTAAAGGAAAACTCCAGATTTACACGTATTTTTGTTTCTTTGAACAGGTTTTGTTCACTCGTGTTTTTTTGGCACTGTGGCCATAATCTTTGTAGCTTCCTCTCTTGGACTCTTGCTGCTACTACCTGGTTGCTAGCTTTTTATTAAGTATCGACCTCACCTGTGGGCCATACAGGAACACCCTGAAAATAGCAAAATAAGACGAAAATACAGGCAGAGTGTCTGAAGATAACTACACCAACTCACACTTCTAATCTCTTGTTGTTTTTTGCATCTATTCATGGACGAGAGCCTCATATTCAGACAGTGGGAGATGTAAACATTAATGTCATCCTTCTCAGCTGAGCTGTAACGTTAGTTAGCTCTGTGGTGCTGGTGATACACAGTGATGTGGCTGTCAGATGTAGTTTAACAGAAAAAAATTGTTCCTACATGAAACTGCACACAAGTTATGTGGATTGTCTTTAGTAATTCGGTCGGGGGTTGCATTTAGCACCACCAGCTGAGTGCAATCTAGTTCTATTATATTGGAGAAGAGTTAGTCATCACTACGGCCAATATCTCCAACACTTAGCAACTTACACCAAAACACTCTGGACTGACACACAGCACCACAGGTAAGAGGAAAAACATGCAGTTTTGATATTAGGATGAATTGTCCCTATAAGGGACCGTGTCACTCTACTTTAATGTATAAAAAAAAAGTCCTGAAGCAATTCCCTCTCTCAAAACAAAATATGAAATCTGAACATTTTTGCAAATCAGACTGCATGTTTTAAAGCCTTCAGAGATCAAGACAATCATTTACAATCAGTATATTGGTACAGAAAGTCCCTTCATGCTGGTGTTTGTTTTATCGATGCCTGATTGATAGATGGTGGATTGGTGCCAATAATGTCAAGTTAAGTTAAGTTAGTTTCTGTTTGACAATAAATTGAAAATGTTTGTGCACACTGAAAATGCAACATAGAGATTAACCAGGGCTGGGTTCAGTTCACTGTTGAGCAGTCTGATTGGTCATCTTGAAAACAGTTTTATAACAAAATTAGAAAATATAGTTTTGACTTCATGCTAGGAACTGAACTCAGTCCTGTTTGAAAAAAAAAGCAAATATATACAGTATATTGTCCTGGATTGATAAGACTGAAGCACAGACCAGAAAAAGAGATGTCAGTGTCAATTTATTAGCTATGTTAAGAATTCCAAACTATGCAATAATCTCACATACAAAGGATTCACAGCAACACAGAAATTGACCTTTATTTCATTCAGTGCCAGCTGATGCTGTGTGAATAAAGCGGCAGCGTGCATGCTCTCATACTGCACTCACAGTGTGGAGGCATCACTCCTCTATATTGCTTTCTGTTTCTGTGTTTTTTGTAAACTGGTGTTTCTTTTGAGCATTTCTTTTGTGTCATTTGGTGCGAAAGGACAGGAGTTCTGAAGGAATCACATGGGATGTTAAGAGCTATAGTCACACTGTAGTGTATCCTAGCTTACTATTTTATGTTAAATATGCACTTTGCATCTTAACCACTATAAAGGGCATTGAAACATTCAGCACATGTGCAACTGAGACATGTTTTATTTACCCAGTGAATGGAAATCAGTCTGAATATTTTGCATCCTGAAGGGTCAGGGCTTCTTCATGTACTATTGATACATATGTCTGTATCTTTGTTGTCCATGGGTAAATCCAAAACCCAACAGCTGCTGCTAAACTGTTACTTCCCTGTATGATGCTGTCCAGATGCCCCTCTACTGTGGCCGCTCTGGTCTGTCAACACACAGCAAGCTCAGCATCAGTCCGCATTTACACATTTTATTGTCTATCCGTGTCTTCATATTTATTTTCTATGAACATTCCTTGTGTCAAATATATTTGGCAAGGGCAAATTGACTGTTTCCTCACCAAGTCAAATGTAATGGTAATTTCAGAGAATGTACCTGTATACTGAATGTCTGTTTCGGCGAGGACATGCCCAAGTTAGGTGACCCATGAAGGCTGTTTGGATAAACAAAAGTGAGAAAGTATGTAAGGCTTTCAGCTACTTTCTGTTTTAGGTTTTAATACAAGCGTAGGGTGCTTAAGGTGGTACTGGAGCATTATTAAATTGACCCATGGTGAGTTTTGTGAAACTGTTTCTCCTGTCGACACTAGAAACTAAAGACTCCCTCACTTCTGGCACTTCATGGTACTCTTTCCTCTCAAGACTTGAAATAGATAAATGTTGTGCTTAAACTAAATCAAAAAGCTTCAGTGACTAGTAAAGTTTATTTTGTATTCATATATAAGTGACAGTTATTTTACTATCAGATTCAAAAAGTTATCGCAGATATAAGGAGGTTACTGAAGTTCCTGATACAGATGCTATGTAACGCATGATTGACCCTTGTGAATCACTTGCACTTTAAAATATACCCATATACATATATACCCATACTGTGTATATGTCTGGGTTTTTCCTCTGTACTGAAAAGTCATGAAAGATACAAATGCATCAATTGTGTGTCTTTTGCTGAACAGAAATAAAATATTTATCATATCTGGCATATGGTATCAAATATGTTGCTTTGCTCTTGTTTCACTCTTTTGGATCTATCATGGCTTGCAGATTTGCATCACAGCCTGGTCTCACTTCTGGGCAGGGTCCCCAGCGTCACTATATATCACGGGAGGCAACGTTTAGCATCTGATTGAGAAGCACCAGGCTGTCCACCAAATCCAATGTAGACACATCTGCATCAGTATGCAACGCTCAGAGCAACATATGTAGTTAATAGAGCGTGAAAGTCAGTCAGCTTGGGTGGGATGAGAGGTGGATCGGGTCCAACAAACATCGAACTTTTGACTATGTTTGAGAAACAAACAAACAACAACATCGGTTGTGGCATTTGTGCCACTCAAAGCCAGGTGTTTTGTGGCGTCATCCTTGATCTTTTCTTAACCGTAGCCAAGTATTTTTGATGGCTAAATCTAATAGTCAACCCCTTTATACTGCCACTTTTGTGTCACTCAAAGCCAGGCATTTTGTAGCAACATCCATGATCTTTTCCAAACCACAACCAAGTAGTTTTGTTCCCTAAATTTAAATGTCGACCCCTTTTTACCACTGTGTTTGCCTGCGTGCCTCTAACCTGAGTATTTTATTAGTGACAATGGCAATTTCTTTCTAAATATACCAAGTGGATTTGTTGCCTAAACCTAATTGCTGACCCCTTCAAACAGCCAACCCTCTCTGTGTCAACAGACAATGCAAGAGGCTCCCCCGGCTTCATTTTAATAACGCTCTGGGCTTCTAAAATTGATCATGTTGTGCATTAACATCTAACGATTTAAATTAGTCCTTTGGGTCTCAGTTGCCCTAAAACATTCAGAAAAATGCCTCTTGGTTCATTTATCAAACCACCAAATGCATTGTTTAATGGATGAAACATGGGGAAAACAGTGTGGTTTTCTCTCCCTGGATTGCTTAAATAAGCTTAAAGATGCAGCTATGTTCTGACTGTATGGTTCACTGCGTAAAGCAAAAAGTGTTTGGTAACATGTTCATGGGTCTCCTCAAACCAGAAAAAACATATAAAGACAGTCCCAGTATAAAGTAGAGACTATAAAGTACCAAACTGCCATGACCTCCCAATGATTCGTGAAAGAGTCAAATGTTGTGTGACCAAGACATGGACACAAAATCTACAATAAATGTGTTGCCAATAACACCATGATTATATCTAGGTCTGTTAGCATTTCTAATTTCCTCAGCAACATGAAAAATGGAAACAAGCTCAGTCCTTGGGTTGTCAACATCCCAAGCATACAGCAGCCGCCAGGGTCAAATGTGCTGCAACTTGAGACAACCCTTCTAAATAGACAAAACACAACCAAACTGAGAAAACATCTTCAGTAATTTGAAGACACATGCACTGCATTTGGAGAACATGCCGCAAATACTACAAAACAACACATTAAGAAAATGAGCTACAATACATCACGACCCCAACAGTGTTTCCAGAGGACACTTAATAGGGATGCACATATCCGGATGCACATATTTTGGCCGCGGTTTGTGACTTAAATTATTGGAGTGGGCTATCTGTCAGTGGTGTTGGAAAATGAGCTGAATTCTGCGTTTTTTTAATTCCAGCCCCCACTTTGAAAACAACGGTCTAACCAGCTAAATCAAGGTAACGGGGTGAATAATTGATATACAAATGATCATTTGGGGGATGAAGTATTCTTTTAAGCCGCTAAATCTTCAACTATGTTCACATTAGTCCCTCACATTGACTGTCTGCTGTTTGGTGCTGGTCAGGTAATGTGCAGTGGGATTTTAGGGCTTTTTTTTTGCTGCTATGCTTATGCTATGAGAGCAGTAAGAGTCAAAACAGTAATCTAAAAATAATGAGTTGAAAGAGGCTGTAACACTCCATAGAGATGAGGGTATGTGCAGAGTGTGATCATTCACTGTGGGTTCTTAATTTTGAGTGACCCCTTCCACCTTACACATAATCACATAACATTTCGGTTTTGCTCTCATTTGGTCCCCATTGTATTCATCCTGGAGTTACAGAACATACCTTACAGTAACAGGACTTCCTTTGGCCTGAAGGTTGACGATTATCTACTTTGGTGACATTACAGTGGCCTCTTTGTTGCCCTCTTCAGTCTGTACCTTCACTTGAGAGAGACTAAGCCACATGTGGATGCAGATCTATAGTGAAGGTTTTTTTTTAAAGATATTTGGTTTCTTTGAGCTTTCTTTGGTAACAACATTAATAAATGACCACATCTTAGCTATTTATCAGTAAGTTTTATGCCGTGTATTGTGTACCCTGAAACTAACAGTAAATCAAATTCTTTCCAGTGAAAGATATTTAACACAAATCATAAGCACACAACAGTGCTGTGGTTTACCACATCTCTTCAGAACATATGACGATATAATCCTGCAGGACCCATGAAGGAAGATGAAGGACATAGAGAGCACCTCCTGATGCAAATGAACTTTCTTAAACTTGAACACAAACGAGCTGAAACTGCAAAGCGCTCTGTTTGGTTGAAGAGCCTGAGGAAAAGAGGGGGCAGAACACAAGACGCTCCATGGACGCTAATCTCAGTCAGAGGGAGATATAATTTCATGCCTATTTAGAGAAGAGTCCTGAAGGGCTTTCTCATCAGCCGCTCTCCAGTCTCATGGATAGGTGATGCAGCAGCTCTGCACACAGATTCTATCATCTCCTTCTTTAAAGAGACATTCACTCTCAACTCATCAATGAATTTAGCACAAGCACGATGGACGGAGCGCAACGCTTCTGAATTTTTTTTTCCATACGGTCAGTTACAATCCGTCTCTCACTGAGCGTTTTTGCTCAGCTGCAGTTATGTAGTGGGCAACTTTTAAAAAGCTGCCTTCGACACACAGAAACATCTTGTTGCCAGGAAACATTTGAACAGATTTTTAGATTTTTGACCCTGTCTATTCACTTTGTTGCCTGTTGCTTGGACTGCTGCCGAGTGTATCACCGCCCTGACAATCACAACCAGAGTAATAATGAGTAATGACGAAATTAGAATTTAATTATGCAGATGCAATTCATACCATCTGCTTGTGTTTTTTTTTTTATTCGATGTTAATGCGTTTTAAAGCTGGTAATGAAACAGTACTTTATTGGAGCCATCAGATACAACGTTATGGTACCTTCTGCTGCAGGATGATGCTGAATAAACCTCTTGCACATGCATGTCATGTGGGATAAATCTGCCTGCAGTGCTCACAATGCTGCTCCAATATGAGCAATAAATGCATGCATTTCTTGCAAGCATTTTTTCACAGTGGGGTGCACAGCATTGGGGGGTTATGTGTGCTCTCCTTGGACAAACAGAGTGACCCTGTAATAAACACAAATGACTGGAGCTTCTGCAAGCTGCAGGCAAGCAACAAAACGACCTTTGTTTGTCATTGTTTTAACCTCTTGATCAAATCTGAGGGAGGTGCAATGTATCCATAGTGTATGCATAGTGTCAGCAATTTAATGGGACAAATGAACAATGCACTGTGGTTAGTGCGGCACGGCAATTGCCTCTCCCCTCTCCCAGTGTGTTTTATATTCATTATGTCCTTCTCTTTCCCATGAAACTTGTGGCATATTCATCAGCAGTGTGACAAATTAGATGTGCAGTGAAATGGAGTATGACTGAGAGCAGTGGAAGATTAGATCCACTCCAATCTTACCCAGCAATCACTATCCCTTCATTTCTGTGGGGAAATACCCAAGGACGGGAAAGAAAATTAGATCAAATTTTACTGAAGAAAGCGCTGGAGTGGCAGGGGAAAGAGATGAAACAGAGCATTTTCCATTCTCTGCCAAGGCATCTCTGGATTTGACTCTGAATCAAATGCAATGCAGTTTTTGGTTCCTGATATGCAGAATACATTAAACTAAACATTATATTAATTGTAGCAAGTAATGGGTTCACTGTATTTTGTCACCATCCTTTTTTTCTTTCAATATGCACGCTATTTGTGCACCTAACATCTGCCTTAGCCAATCAAATTGATGGAGCCAATTTAGCATCGTATTCAGTCACTTCACTGGTGTTGTAATGCTCTTGAACACTCTCAAATGTTGCTTTCTCTTGCAGCACCTGACTATTTCAACAGCTCTCCCACTAAATGTTGATCACTGAAAAAGATTCAGAAATGTGGATAAGGTGATGTTCCACACAATGCTGTTATAAGTTTGAGCAGAGGTCACTCATTATGTGCCTTAGTGCCTGTAGTATTACCCTATCTGTAAGAGATGGAGGAAATGCTGAGACTCAGAGAAGCAAAACTACACAAGACAGGCCTTAGATGAAAAACGTACATGTTGGGTTCTCTAGAAAAAGATTTTGGCTTCAGTTCAAGTCTCTCGAAAAGAAAATTGGCAAAATTATATTAGGATATATACAATATATACTATATGATAGACTGCAAATTCCCAACAAGTCCCCTCTCTCTAACACCAATTAAGTGTAGATCCAACAGCACTCTGCATGACAATGAGTTACCATAAATAAATGATATTCTCTCATTTATTGATCATCATGTGTGGATAAATCCATGCTTTTATTGAGGTTCCCTCAAATGAACACAGTGTGGCAGAGACATCTAGTGGCTGGAAACAGGTCATACAAAATGTCTTTCTAAATACAGGACAGAAACTACAAACTATTTATAATTTGGGGTTTTTTTTTTTAAATGCACGCTTTGCCTAAAGTCTAAAGCCCAAAGTAATCCTGAAAAAGCATGACACTAATGGTTTAGGTAACTTATCACTTAAATTTGGCTCTAACATGAAACATGACTACAACCTGTCACCACAGGTCTACACCCCTCCGAGTGGATTAAATTAAACTATTAAACCACTTTCCAGGGTTTGTAAATTAAGAATCATGCAGAATAGGCAAAAAATGTTCAAGTACCATCAACAACACCATGACTCACTGTTAACCTTTCACCAAGCAGTAATGCAATTGACAAAAAAGAGAAGGATATGAAACATAAAGAGGTTGGATCGACTTTTATCTGCTGAGCTGTGCAAAGACAAACTGGGTAACAATGACCACAGCCTTACAAGATAGAAATAGTTTAAATAATTAATGTGAATCTTCTCTTTAAAAAAAAAAACTGTTACTTGAATTAAATATGACATTACATGTCCCAAACTAAACTAAACTAAGTAAAAGTACGGAGAAAAAACAATGCTCCGTTACATTTTGCCAATGATGGTATCCTGAGTGTAACATTTCAATAGAAACGTGCAGTCCAGATCCATCCTCTTCCAATACCGTTTTGCTTTTTAAACTATTTACCACGTTTTTCATTATAATAAAAGATTTCTAAATTGCCATCTGTCCTGTCGCTAATATTAAGAAAACACCCTGACAATAGAACGCAAGCATATACAATTCATCTTAAATAACAAATAAGTAACTTTTTTAAACTTTCTTTCTCAATAGATTCTATGACCGTGTCCTTTTTGTCTTTCCAGGAGGTCAGACGTCCGCATCAGCAACAGAGATGTAGTTCATGTTTTCATGTTTTGAGCACCTTAACAAGGATACGTGCCGGCATGATGTTGTTGGAGTAAACCTGTAGGTTTAGTTAGCACCTTTCAGCTTCAGAGTCTATAAACCACATAGAGTAAACACTCTTACAACTCACGAGTCTACTCTGAAAAGTCTCCCTCTCTTCTGAATTAAAGTGTCAATGTCAGAAAACATTTTGACAAGTATCTTCAGTTGCATATTGGCCACAGGAAGGCTGGGTTCAGTTTCACGCTGTTTAAGACAGCTCGATCTCCTCTTTCAGCTGCTATCAGCCTCCTATTTTGCTGTATGATGAATTAGGGGTATTTTGTGGTAAACTGTACTTAGCGAGCTTCTTATGTTACAGTGAGGGGACAAATGGTGGAATCAGTCGGAAAGGCTTTGATTTTAAGCAACAGGAGTCGCACAAACTCAGAGGGAGCGTTGCTTCGAGCCCTCAGAGAACACTGTTATAGTGATTAGGTAATTTACTCATCAAACTGGACACCCTGAAATCCCTAAGGTGTCAAACAATTCACTGTTGACTTCTGAGTCCCCCCCCCCCCCCTTTTGAAGGTCAGGTTTCTTGGTTTGTCAGTAAAAGGTTTGCTTGTTTTACATAGGATCACTGTCAAGAAACTATGCATCGCTTTACTGTATAGCCCACGTTTTAAAGTTCTGATTAACAATTATTTAAGACAAAACTTCAATTCAGTTTTATTCATAAAACCTATTATCACACAATCACAATTTGCCTCAGAGGGCTTTACAGCATACGACATCCCTCTGTCCTTAGACCCTCACAACGGTCATCTAACTGAGAAAGCAGGTCCAGGAAGCACCCAAAGCAGTGGATACAGATGCTGAAGACCTCAGATAACAATCTAACAAATGCACGTGTTTTTTCTATGTCCTGAACCTGGGATGTTGCATTTATGTTGCATATGCCAGAACCAAATTACTCTGCATTTTTCCATTTCAGTATAAGTATCTATGAATCTAAAAATAACACATTTTGAGTAAAGAATAAATTACTTTTTACAAAAATGGTTATTCACACATTTCAGTTTAAATGTGAGTATTAATAGCATCATGCTTCTTGACAATTTCATTCAATTTATGTCAAAGGGCATGACAAGAATGATCGCCTATAATAAAGCCACTATACTCCCATGTGGGGGAAAATTTATATTGATGTTTTCATATTATATCTGATATCACCAGACTATTTTCCCTTTGATATTAATGAGTCACAAATCAGTTCTTGTGACCTAAACTCTTGTTTTGTTTGTGACTTGGATAAAACTATTGTGTCATTTTATGACTGGATTTTCCTTCTTGGACTTGTATGGGTCACTGGCACTTTTGATCAGTGATAAAATACCCAGAGATAGTTTAACTATCATGGTTCTGATGGGACATTCATGTCATTATGATGGGACCTTTTATCAGCCAATCAGCACATCAGAGGTCTGAGATCAAGTCAATTTTATATAGTTAAAATCACAGATTTGTCTCAGAGGGCATTAAAATCTGAACAACCTCTATCCTTAGAGTCTGTATTGGGTTAAGGGAAAACTAAATACATTTCAATAAAACCTTCTCGAGATAAGGTATTTTGTCCCATTACAAAACTCTCACAAGAGCAACATGACCAGCAGCAGAGGTCAGCATTGAGTCCAAGTCAGGATCCGATGCTCCTGTGGACATGTGGACACCAGCAGCATACAAGGCCTGAAGAGAGGAGACATGCTGTTGTTTTTCTGTGATTAAAGCAACTGTTGCTGTGATAATAGCAATAGGTGTTCACTTACTCACATTTGTGGTCACTGTTTAACTGTCTTGCTTTTTTGGGTAGCTATTGGTCGATGAGTCTCTCTCCAGACCTATTGCTTTAATTAGATGACTGCTTTTACATTGTGAGGAACAGGAGCTATGGTTGCCATGTTACAAGAAGGCATCAGTGCTGTTTTTGTCAAGGCACGAGCAGGTGTTTTCCTTGTTTTTTTTCCATCATACTGTTATTTATTATTTTATTTAGCCTTTACTTAACCTGGTCGGTCCCATTGAGATTAAGAATATTTTCAGGGGAAACCTGGCGAAGACAGTCAGCAGTGAAAAACACAAAAGTTGCAGACAGAGACACAAAAGGAATATGGACTGTTTCCACCAGGGCCCAGGAGGTAATTTGGACTGTTTTTGCCATGGCCAGAACAGGACTTCTCACTTTTCTGGCTGTAGGGCAAGCAGTTGTGTTCTTTGTTTTCGACATTGCCTATGCAGCAGCAGCCACTGCAGTGAGCTATATCTGCCAGCTTCAGTCAGACTGGTCATCAGCTAAGTTTTTAATGTGCTCATGTTCTTCCACTCGCTCTCCTACTGTCTGCCATGATTCTCCAATTACTCTCTAAAAACAGTTAAGGAGTTATTTTGACAAATAGTCAACGTCTGATCTGGCCACCGACTGCTCTCATCGTCTTCCTCTCGCTGTTATTCAGAGACTAATAATTCATGTGGTCTTGATGAAAATGTATAATCACATGTGATTAAACACACATAGTTACTGCAAAGCTGTTGCATAAGTTAGCAAGGGAGAGCCCCAGTGTATTATGACATACCCTTAGGCCCCTTAATTATGAAGCACACGTGCACACACTTAGATATGCACACACACTTAGGCAATATCTACAGTACCAACCATGTGTTGGATTTTACAGTGAGAATGTGTTAACTCGGCTATTGTACTTGCAGAGGACAGAGGTCAAAGAGAAAGTGATCAGCAGCATGGACAGTGCTGCTGTGACAGCCAAAGTTCACAAACGTCTCAACCTCTCACCTGAGAGCAGAGGAGCTGTCCATTTCACTGCCTGCTGAAATGACTTTTTCAGATATTTTTAACACAACAACCTCAGGACAACTGCACTCCTCGACATAAAAGCAAGAGATTACAGTTAGAGAGAAGAGAGCTGCAATACTATCAACAAACGACACCATGTCCCGAAAACTGGCCAGCTACAGGGGCACAGTTTAACCACAAAAGTACACACACAAACACACACACAATGACACAGGTGCTCTGCAGCGACCTGACTCCAAAAACAATAACAAGCTTTGAAACAGGGGCACAGCGGCCCAGCAGATACCCCCCAAATCCCACTGAAAAAAGCTCATGTACTCACCTATTTGAATGCTCTGTCTCTGACCTAAAATATGTAAATATAACAGTTATCCAATGCCAGGAACAGCTAGCATCTATTAGGCTATTAGTTAGTTTTCCGTCATAATTCATGGCTATCCACATTAATGTATTAGCAGCCTACAGCTGTAAGTTTAGCTTACATAACACATGCGTGCATGCTTCAAATGTATTTCTAACACAACAGCCAAACGTTACGATTATTCAGACAGTTGCTACCTAGCTTGCTGCCGACTTTAGCTTACCTGCTACATGTTTGTTGACACACACCTGAGGGCAGCGCGAGGGGCTTGTCCATGAGCGACTGTTGGTGAAGGAAGACTAATTTAGGGAGCTTTACAGCCCTCTCCTCCTCTTCTTTTCTGTTTGAATGCTCTGACTGCTCGCTGGGCTTGCCTACTACGTGCGCAGTGTTGACATTTTTAACACATTTTGCGCTTCACCGGCCGAAGTCTTGACGTCTCGTCACGTGAGCAAATTGGGACTTCAGATGGGACAACAATGTACATACACTACCCAGCAATCATCGTTTCATCTTTATAATACCAATAAATATAAGTAAATATTCATTTGATTAAATCGTTTTTAGTAGTTTGTTGATGGTTTTTATACTACATGTAAAATATCCCTATAATGTTATTATAGTTTGGTTAGTGCTAACTTTTTTTTCCACACTATGATAGAGAAAGGTTTTCACATTTAAAGAAAACTTATTTCTGCTCCTTAAGTGATAGGATTATGACCAAGATAGTATGGATACATTTTTTAAATTACATAAAGTGGTGGTGTTGGTTTGCATTATGAAACTAAATGCCATTGCCTTGCTTGTACTGACTATTCTTATGCCCCTGCTGTGAGGCCTTACATCCTTAGACTGTGTATATATATATATATATATATATATATATATATATATATATATAAAAAAAAAAAAAAAAAAAAAAAAAAAAAAAAAAAAAATATGAGACCATCTGCAGCGAGTTTACTTTAAACCTCAGAAGCAAGGACTTCTAGTGGCATGTGGGTGGTATGTGTGTAGTGGTTCCAGTCTGGCTATTGGGTCCAAATTTCTCCTTAGTCATTAGCTCAAGGTCCACACTGCAGATAAAATACCACATTTTAGTTTTATTTCACAAAATGTGAACAACACATTGGCTTAGAACAGGAAGAAATAAAACATAATGTAAGAATAAACTGAAAGTAAAAGCTGTGCTGAAAAGTCTCTGCATTTGCTTGAGTATTTCTATTTTATGCTACTTTCTACTTCAACTACTATTGCTACTATTGGGAAATATTGCACTTTTTACTATATTTATTAGACACTTGACAGATTGAGATTATTGATAGAAAACATAAATCTGTGTAAATTATGATCTAATAAAATCTAGTGGCATCTTGTGGTGATTATTGCAGATTACAACCAGCTGAAACTTCTCGCATGTGACTTAATTCTTTGATTTTCATGTTTAAAAATGTGTGATTTTGCAATGTTCTTATTGTGGAGGGGATATAAGATATATAGATATATTCTGTTGGGTGCAATCTTCAACCTCACTCACTACTAGATGCCACTCAATCCTTCACACTGGTCCTTTAAGTAAGATTTTGAATGGAGGACTTTTGGCTGTTTAATCAGAGCAGAACCATCCACACATTTTTTTTCTTATTTCTGTGACACTGCAAGCATACCAAAATGTAACCCAAGAATAGATCAAACTGGCTAAAGTAATCAGCCTAACTCTTCAGGAATGTTTATATCACTTGTTCATTGTGGAAGATGGTAACCCAACAGGTGGCAGTGATGCAATGAGTCAACAGACTTAAAACCAGCAGAGTAGTTCTTTCATCACATTGGTTTAATTCATCAATTAATAATCCATTAAAGTGTTAATTCATCACATGAACTTAAGGTGATTTCAGCATATCTAAATAGGAGTAATAGGAATCATGACGCAGTTCATGCATCAAATCTTCCTGCATTAATTTTCTGCATTTTGTAACCTAAATATAACTCATGTTACTTTATCATCAACTATTACTGCAATTGTTCTATATAAAGAACCTTCAAACGCTATTTAAGGCTCCTGCTCAGGCCTAGAAATGCTCCTCATATATCTCCCTATGTCCCCCAGCTGGACAGGCCGTGTCTGTCCTTGTTCCTGTCTGAGAGGACGCGCGTCTCGGCCTCAGTCAAGCATCGCAGGCTGGCGCCGCCGCCTCTCCACTTCCACAACATCAGGTATAATGTTACTGTTTGTTGTGGCCTGAGAACACTAATAACGCGGCAGGAAAACAATGTTGATGGTAAAGCTGTTCGACATCACCTAAGATCACTCAACCCCGGAGGACCAGTGTGCAGATTAAGTGGCTTTACTGGGCCGACCAGAAGCGTGGTTGAATAAATGACGGCTCACTTTAAACAGGTTAATTAATCTGGGACAGTTTCACTTGTTTCTAATGATGTTTGTTTCAACATATTTACGTTTTTTTTGAATGACAGTTATTTTGTCTGGAAATCAATGAAAAAATGTAGGAAGGTTTTTTTTTTATTATCTTTAAATACGTTGTATTTTATTTCATTTTATTACATTTATCCAGTCACTGTACACTGTAAAGTCTGACAAGCTGATTTTACTTTTAAAAATCTTGAAAACCAATTGCCTTCGAAAATGTAAGTAAATATAGGCCCTTTTAATCTTTAGTCTATTTATGTTTACTTTTTAAATATAATTGTTTACTCAGTATTAAGTAATATTTACTTAATTTTGTTAAGTTGTTGCAACTGACAGCTTTAATTAAATAAATTATAAAATAGTTGCTAACACTTAGAATACAAAGATCAGGGTAATTTCAACTGCCATTTTTAAGTTCACAACTTTGCATAACTATGTACATTCAGCTAAATTTTGAGTAAACTTAACGGTTAAATATCAAGTAAACATAAATTAAGATTAATAATTATATTTATTTTCAATCGGTTTCCAAGATTATTTTAAGTAAGATCATCTTGTCAGATTTAACTGTGTTATTACCAAAAATTATACAAAGAAAAGAAACAGAAAAAAATGAAATGTAAAAGTCCAAACTGCAGCCATACTGCAATTAGATAGTCTTCTCACGCCGTCGAGTTACTTGTTAATTAACCCTCTTAGCTGCACCCTCTCACAGAGAGATGTAAGGTGAGAAGAAAAGGAGTTGTGTGCGCAGGCTGGGTGTTGGCCACTGTTTTGAAGAGGGGTGACAGGTCTAGCTCTACCTTGCTCTTTAGCCGGACCCTTGAATGATTTAAATCTCCCCATGCCCTCACTCATCAGTCAGTGGAGAGACACGTCCAGCAGCATCACCGGCAGCTCGAGCTCAGCGCGTTTAAAGGACCGAAGTACTCCACAGAAGCTGAAGAGTTGGGATGCATCCCAGTTCAACTACATCGACTCCCTTTTCAGTGAAGGATATTTTGAAACAGGAGCACCACCCTGACTTTGAAAATGAATTCTTGATGACTGATCAAGTTGTTCCGATGCATTATCAGTGCGCGCACGCTGCGTCCCGGACCAGGGACGTTTATGACTGCCAGACTGAGCCATGCCTCCCTGGGACGCGGGAGAAGCTCCGTAATCACAACTCAGCAGCGGGAGAGGAGATGAATGAGCAGGGTGAGATGATACACACACTATAAATAGTCAGTAACAGATATACACATTCTGCTGATGGTTGGTCAGGTTTAGGCCGACTGAAATGGGGCCTTGTGTGCGTGATAGCAGGAAAAAAACATGTCCTATTAAGACCTGTCACTTTTTCATTTGCCTTAAACTCTTTCAAGTTAAAAACCAAAATTATTAAGTATTGATGTTCAGTAAGAAAACATACAAAAGAAAGCCCATTTATTTGCAATATTTTTGCCACCAACATCCAAAATGTATCAGCTAAATTTATGAAGATACGAGGAGGAAGTGAAAGATTTTATATTAGACCTATTATTAATTGGTCACTATGATCGTCACAATCTTTAAAGGTAATCAGGAACACACAGTTTGAAAATAAATGGGGCGCATAAGAGCTTTTTTCTATGCTTTTCCCCTGGTCCCTTATCAACTAAAAAGCAACATTTTGAAAAATGACGTGGGAAAATTTTGTTTTGTTTTGAATTTCGTTAAACTTTTAAAATGCCGTCTTTAAAAATAAAATAATCGAAAATAATTAAAAAATTATTATATATTTATATCAATTATATATATATAACTCCATACAACTCATAAAGTTTTATTCAGTGTGTCTTTGTTGTTGTTTTTTTTCAATCTTACTTTAGACTATCGTTGTTGTTTTTTCTCAAACAAATGAAAGTATGTTTTTTTTCTTTTTAAAGTCAACGCAGAAATATGTGAAAATGGGTTAAAATGTGCAGAATAGTAATAGGCCTACATTAAATAAAAAGGGGGAGATAAAACGTAAATGCTCGGATTGGATTTGGAAAAAGTAACACATGACATCCAGCTCTACGAACAGATTTTAACTTTAATTTTAGAAAAATGAAATACAAATTCATAGATGTATGCTGTAATGGATGTTGTCTGATGCGGGCTAATTAAGTTTATTTTTTCTTTTCTCGTTTGCAGAAATAAGCGGTGTTGACAGTTCACCTGACTGTGACAAAAACTCGAAAATCAGAGGCAGCAGGCTGCGCAGGAAGCCCCGGGTCCTCTTCTCTCAGTCCCAGGTGTCCGAGCTAGAGAGGCGCTTCAGGCAGCAGAGGTACCTGTCCGCCCCGGAGAGAGAGCAGCTGGCACACATCCTCAAACTCACCTCCACACAGGTCAAAATCTGGTTTCAGAACAGGAGGTACAAATGTAAGCGTCAAAGGCAGGACAAGTCTCTGGAGCTGGCGGGGTATACACCTGCACCGAGGAGGGTGGCGGTGCCGGTGCTGGTGCGGGACGGGAAGCTCTGCAGCGCAGCTTCAGCACCTTATAATGCAAATCTCGGACATTTCAATCCCGTATTTGGGTTTGGGAACAGCAGCGTGTACGGCTGCAATTATCACAGTGTGTCACCGTCAGCAGCACAGATGTGTAATAACCAGCTGGTAGATTTAACAGGAAACAGCCAGTTCAGCCACGGACACTTGCAGGCTTCATTACAGGGTGTAACAGGC